>NC_133529.1:82596978-82900009 GCF_048544455.1 Silene latifolia
ACTTGAGGTTGATGTTGATCTCCACGTGTTGAGAGGGACGACTGTCTGTCCGGAACTCTCGCTGGGGGAACATAATCGGGACTGATCTCCACGTCTTGAGAGGGACAATTGTCTGTCCAGAACTCTTGCTGGGGAAACAGAATAGAGGTGTGTCGAAACACCTGTCAGAGGGTACTCGCTCGTTGTGACAACGAGGTCTTGATAGCATACCGCGACAGTTCGCAGTTGGCTTGAAAATGCGGGTCCGGGTGAAGAATAAACATCAAACGGACCAAATATATGATATATGGTATTGAGGAAGAGGTGCACCAAAGACGGGCCCACAAATAACGAACTTATAGCGAATCTTCGAAAATTAATTTGGAGGGAAACTGAGGAAGAGGCGCAGCAAGAGCTGCGTCTCTTGGAAGACGCGCATCAAGAGCTGCGTCTCTTGGAAGAGGCGCAACACCTGCTGCGTCTTTTCCTGGATGTGGCTTTGTCTGGGTAAAAACTCGATAAAAGTCGTGTTTTATTCAAAATTTCGAAACACAAATCCTCACAATACTCTCTAAAATTCCAACCATTTTTTGCCAAAATTTGATCAAAATCTTGCATTTGCCATGACTAATCGTGGTATGTGTATTTTCTTTGCATTAATCTTCCATATTTGATCGATTTGGATCGACAAATTAGGGTTTCCAATCCTAAAAATGTCGAAAATTTGGGGCTTTTCCCCCAAACAATTTTACCTTGCAAAATTGACTTGGTAAATTGATAATTGGTAGTATACAGATCATAACCATGTCTTCATTTCGAATTTTCATTGAGTTTTGAGCATTTGAGTGAAATTGTGGCGGTCTCACAGCTGAACCGTAAATTGCTTCGAAAATAGCCTTAGGATTGCCCATTTGTGATGAAACTTGATATTTAGAATCCTTATATGATGGTTAAACTTCCTACCATTTCGGATTTTCGATTTGTGACGGCTTTTTCAGGACACTTTTCTAGGGCATAATCATCGTAATAATGAAATGTTGTCGAAATTCCGACTCGAACCCATGACTAGGCTTCAATTTAGGCTTGACTTAACCCATACTACCACATGAGTGGACGGGTTTGTGAGAAAACGGCCAAAGATTGCGAGAAAAGAGCGAGTTCGGAGCTTTGTAGGCTCGAAAATCCCCTAATTAAGGCTCGTCGTCACTTGGCGTGGCCTAATTTACTTTAATTTTGCAGGTGACGAGGCCTCTACGTCAGGGAGAGGTCCCATGGATGTGGACACCATTCTTAACCCTTCTCGTACACTCGAGGAGGCGTTACAACCGGCTTTTACTGCTGCAGTGGCAGCTGCTGAGGACAAGGTCCTTCGAGGAGGAGGCTGTTGAGGAGTAGGATGCCCCGAGGCGGGCCAACGTTGGACGAGGTGGTTGCCAGCTGGAGGGAGCACCGGAGTGGGCTGAGAGTTGGGATAGCAGACACCTCATCTGGGTTGCGGAGGGTCACCTGTCCTATAGGACGGTGAAGAGCTTGGTAATTTGAACTCATCACTCTTTCATTTATCTTCTTTTATTTTTATTTGCTATTCCTTTTCTCTTTCATTCGAGCTAAAGATAACTCTTGCTTCGAATCAAAATAGGAGGCCGGGAACATCAGGTCTTTCTCGGGCTACACGACGATGATGGAGTTTTACGGGAGGTTGTCGGCGGAGGAGCGGACCATCATCGAGCGGGAAGAGTTTGGTGCCTTGGTACGAGCTTAGAGGGACATCAAGGGAAGGAATATTCGGGCTAGCCTTAGCCTGGTTCGAGCTTTACTTGATCAGTTTTGGGACACAACCTCTACCTTTCACATGCCTTTTGGCGAGGTTGGGGTCACGTTGGAGGATTACGGCATGATTTCTAGCTTGTCGTACGGGACTGAGGTTATGGAGTGGCCGAAGACAGCCATGAGGGTGGACTCGGCCGAGGCTAGGAGCTTGATCGGTTGGAACCTGATGCCGAAGGCTTCTGCGGTTCCCGGGTTGGTGCCGAGTTACTACGTCCGGGATTACTTCGCTGGGAAGAGACCGACGATGGTGGTGATCGATGGGAGGAAGACGGCTCCTCCTCCTTGCACTGCAGAGCAGAGAGCTCATTTGTGGCTCTGGTGGTTCTCGTCTTCGATCTACCTCGGAGACAAGGGAGTGAGGCTGTCGACGAAGCTTCTTCCCTTCCTTTCTGACTTGAGTGACCTAGGCCGTTGGGACAGGGTCACTGCTGCTTTTGCGGTCCTCATTCGCTATATGAGGGCCATAGTTCGTCCTGAGCTGATGGAGAAGGGGACTTCTCCTACCACTGTTGGCCCTGGACTGTTGCTGGAGGTATGAACCTTCATTTCGTATCATGAAAGATCATTTCCTTTTCTTATCGAATCACGAAAGATCGTTATTGATTATCTTGTCTTGCAGGCGTGGGTGTACTCCTACTTTCCGAGTCTCGCGCCCAAGAGGACGGAGCCAGTGGAGAGAGCCTATCCCGTTGTGAGGGATTGGGTGATGTGTCGCACGAAGAGCCAGCGTTCGTTTGACGACGTCTGTCGACGGGACGTGAACGCTCTGCAGTTGGAGGGCGTGAGTACCTTCGACTCACCTTTCTTTGTTTGCTTCTTCATTACTTTCTTTAAGAACTGATCATAAGAATGACCTCTTGTTTGCTTTTCATAGGGGGTGCCCAGGCCTTGGGCGGACTACACTGGCATCCCTCCTTTTGTGGCTGAGGTCCTTCGACCCAGGAGCTCGAGCCGGTTGCTGCTGAGGACGTCGATGGGTCCCGTATGGTACTTGGGCGAGCGTTTGACTCGTCAGTGCTCTCGTGATGTCTTGGCGGTCCCCATCGATCCTCCTCAGACGATGTTCAGGGAGCCTTCCGATGTTGAGAGGGAGGCAGACTTGGCAGACGTCGGTGGCGACGCCCTCCTTCTTCCTAGTGAGGACTACTCGGTGTTCCTCTACCGGAGGTTGGCGTATTGGCCAGTTGGGGTAAGTGCTTTATTCTTCTTTCGATTGTCTTGAAAACATGATGAATGATCATCAATTAATGGAAACCATTTGAATTTTGCAGGAGGTTGAGGTGGCGGGCATCGAGCCCCCAGTGTACCCCGAGACCCTCGAGTACACTGATGCGACGCGGATGACGACGATCTCCGAGCTTCGCGACTTTGACGTGGCGGTGGCCCGAGGCTTGGCCTCGGACGAGTGGCGAGATCGATTCGGAGGGTATGTTCCCCAACTTGTTTAATTTTTGTATAAGAACACATTTATTTAAACTTATCCAATCATTGAGAATCCTTGTTTATTGGAATGTAGGTTGCGCCATCCCGGTTCGTGGCTTTGTGGAGGGTAGCTAACCGGCTACGGGCTACTGCCATCGAGGCACTTGCTGGCGGTCGAGGACGTCAGGTATGAACCTTCTGTTTACTTCATTTTTGAATTTTCTAACTTTCTTTATGTTTGAAATGATTGACATGAGCCAATTCTTGTCGTTTGCAGAGGGATCGTGACTTGAAGCGAGATCTAGCCCAGTCCCGAGAGGAGACGGCTCGCCTGCTGAGGGAGCTAGAGGTCCGCGACGCCAAGATCGCTGCTCTCGAGGCGAGAGTTACTGAGTTGGGCGGCGACCAGCAGTAGTTTGTTGCTTTTTTGTTGTTTTTGTTGTTGGTTGTATTTCACACACTTTTGTACATTTTAGGACCTTCATTTTGCACTTTATACAATTTGTTTCGGGTTCGAGCCCTCAGTTTGGTGTACATATTCTCTTTGGTTGTATATATGATGGCCTGAGTGCCTTTGCTGCTGGGTTGTATGTTTGTACCTGCAGGTTAGCTTTGAACAGGTTTGGTAGATGACGGTTTATGCCGTCATGCTGCCGAAATTTACACAGAAATTGCACATAAAACACATATTTGTACATATGGCCTAAATTAGCGCAAGACAAAGACTCGAAAAAATGCAAAAAATTTGCCGAACATGACCAAACGGTAGGGAGGGTTACCCCCTAAAAAAATGAAAAAAGAAACATATAAGTTTGAAATGAAACGGGAGTGAAATGATTCCCCAAAAAAGAAAAATTAAAAGAAATGGCTAAGTTTGAAAATGAATTATTAAATTGGTGAAATGATTCCTCAAAAAAAAGAAAATTAAAAACAAATGGATAAGTGTGCTGAAATAAATAACTAAATTGGTGAAATGATTCCTCAAAAAAAAAAAAATTAAAATGGATAAGTATGCTGAAATGACGAGAATGCCGGTGTCGCCTCGAAATGCGTGCCCGTGGAATTAGGAAACTCGAAACATGGTAATTTGACGGAATTACCAAAAATAATAACCCGTATGAATAGGAAATTATGCTTTAAGGAATTAGGAAATACAGCTGAGGAAGAGGCGCAGCAGGAGCTGCGTCCCTTTGAAGAGGCGCAGCAAGTGCTGCGCCCTTTCCTCAGTGTGTCCGTCCTGACAGATTTTAGGAAACAACTTTTAGTATAAATATAGACGTCGATGGAGGTTTTATTCACATAATTCTTCTGTCTTTCTCCGTCTTATTACATAAAAACTCTCTAATTAATCATACATCATGAATACTTTAGAAATCCGTCTCAAAGAATGGACAAACGAGTTCTCAAATGTGGAGAAACACGATCTGGGTGCCTACAACTTTGGATCAATTTTGAGCTTGAAGCTAATTAAGGTTGTCAGACCATTTTTGGATGCTTGTCTTGAGTATTGGGACCCGAACTATCACGTATTTGCCTTTCCTGGAGGCGATATCTGCCCATTCCGTGAAGAAATTGCTGCAATTGGTGGTTGGGACCCGGAACATTTACCTGCTATACCCTCTACTTCTCAAAGATATAAGAACAAATTCAGGGATTTGCTTGGATTGACAAGAGCTGAGGTTGACCGTCTTGTGACCTCAAAAGGAGTCCGAATGCTGGATTTCATCGATCGATTCATAAATAGGGCAGATCCTACTATCTCCTATGTTGCGAGGCGTAGGGCATTCGGGTTTTGCCTATTGCATGTGTATGTCCTTCAAGGGCATGTTGATGAGGATATGAGAGGTGACCCTCGCTATTTGAGCCTAGTTGCGCAGGAGCCCAGCTTGCCTATGTTTAGGAGAGATCCTGTTGGGGTTAGATAACAGGAAAGCCAACCGCGACCTTCCTTATTTAGGAAGTTCCATCATCTTGCAGGTAAAAGAATACAACTTTTTCTTTCTCTTTTTTCTTTTTTTTTTCTTTTTTTTTCGTTTTTTTTTTCGTTTTTTTTTTTCGTTTTTTTTTCCGTTTTAATACCTTCTTTTTGGTAGGTCTGGCTTATGGAGCGCTTGCGATTGATCGAGCCCCTAGTTAACATTCATGCTTATCATGCTCGCTCAATTACAATGAGGACTAGGCTTTACATGGTGGACTTTACTAGAGTCTGCAACTACTGGGAGAACAAGCTGAAGAGCGAGGATGGTCCCTTGATTAGATGGGTCGTACCATGGTGGCATCTCAAGTTGGTTACTGGAGTATCGTCCTTGGATCCTACCCGATCGGTGCGCATTCCTGGCTTGGAATTCATGATATGCATCTTCCCAGAGAGGCTGATGAGGCAGGTTGGATAGAAGCAGATGATTCCGAAGCTTGATACTGTTCCTCAGACTGCCATGGCCCTTACTACTGAGAGTCGAAGAGAGTGGGCCATCAAATGGGCTCAAAGAAACATGTGGTTCCTGAACTCTTCTGTTAGTGAACTATGGGTATCAGATTCGTACTTGCAGTGGAGGAAAGCTATTACTCCTGAGGAGCGAGAGAGACTAAGGAAACGCGAGCCTGTTGATTACAAGGTTCGTGATGTAGAAAAGGAGAAAGAGAAGCACTTGACCGAGGGAGAGAAAGAAGCCGGATTTCGAGTTGTTCATCCATCGAAGAAACCGAAGACTTCTCCTGCCGTGGAAAAGGTGGTAGATAAGAATGGCAAGGCTAGACCACGAGAGAGACCGTTGGTGATTAGGTATGAGATAGCGCAGGAGCGCCCGGCTCGTGGTCGAGACAAGAAATATGATAAAAATGACAAAGGCAAAGGGAAAATGGAAGAATATAGCCTAAGTCTTTGATATTATTTATTATTATTATTATTTGTGATAAGATGGCGGGGTTTTTAGAATCCTAGCCTATTTACTTTAGCATTTATTTTATTATGTAGCGTATTATTATTATTATGGAAAGAAATGAAATAAAAAAGGTTAATTGGTTATGAAACCGTCGTGATTTTTCCATTATTATTCTTGTCGAATTCCAAATGCATATGCAAATGTCCTTCTATTTACATTTTAAATAAAAATAGTGGGTTGTATCCTGTGAAGGATTGCCTACGTATTCGAAAAATGAAATCAAACCCGTGCGCGTAGTTCAAGTAAATGTAAAAGAATAATTGTTCTAAGCAAGAACTTGTAATGAACTAGAAAATAAGCATGAGCTTTACTTACTCTTAAAGCACAATTCAGTTTATTTGATGATATTTCAGCTGGCCAGGGGCCGTTTATATTCCGTGCCACAGGAGCGACACGTGAGGTTACGCGAGGCGCGTTTTGTTCCTATTCTAGGCATAGTAATGTTTCAGTTGGTCGAGGTTTGTTGGGTTGGAAAATTCATTCCCATCTAAGTCTGTGGTCCTAACCGCACCCCCCGGGAGTATGGATTTGACCAGAAATGGTCTGGCCCAGTTGGGTTTGAACTTTCCTCGTGGATCGACAAGTAAAAGAGCTCTAACTGATTTGAGGACCATGTCTCCTTCTTTGATGTTCCTTGGCTTAACTCTTTTGTTGAAGGCTCGTTTGACACGTGCCTGATATGTTTGCACATTATGTAATGCGCGCAATCTACGCTCATCCAGGAGGATGCGTTCTTCATATCTATCCCTCTTCAAATCGGCTTCTGGGATTTGACTTTCGAGTAAAATACGCAAGGACGGTATTTCGAGCTCGACTGGTTGTACGACTTCCATGCCGTAGGTCAAATAGAAAGTGATGGCCCCAGTGGGCGTCCTAACAGATGTGCGATATCCCCATAAGGCAAATGGTATCTTGCTTGGCCAATCTCGATAGTTGTCAATCATTTTCTTGAGGATTGTGACAACGTTTTTGTTTGCTGCCTCTACTGCGCCATTAGTTTGTGGTCTATATGGCGAGGAATGGTGATGCTTGATCTTGTACTTGGCTAGCAGTTGCTCAGTCTCAGCCTGGAAATGTGACCCATTGTCACTGATGATCTCATGTGGGCAACCGTATCGATAGATTATATTGGTTTGTATGAATTTTTCCACGTTCTTGGCTGTGAGACTAGTGTAGGAAGCCGCTTCTACCCATTTGGTGAAGAAGTCGATAGCCACCAAAATGAAACAGTGACCTCCTGTTCCGGCTGGGGTGATCTTTCCGATGATGTCGATTCCCCAAGCAGAAAATGGCCAAGGAGATGTCATGGTGTAGAGTAGTGAATGAGGGACGTGTTGCACATTCCCGAAGATTTGGCAGTTATGATAATGTCTGACATACTTGATGCAATCGGATTCCATTGTTGTCCAATAATATCCCAAACGTGTGATTTTCTTTGCCATCATTGGTCCACTCATGTGAGGGCCACATTCTCCATCATGGACTTCTTCCATCACTTTCCGTGTCTGTGAATGATCAAGGCAACGTAGGATTACACCAAGAGGCGTTCTTTTATATAGTTCTCCTTGCATGGGGACGTATTGGGAAGCTAGTAAGGGTATAGCACGTTGTCCCTGAAGGAAATGTAGATTCATATACATGTTAACATACTCATATATGTCTAAATAATTTTGTCATAAAATTAAAACGGATTTTATGCATGCAAACAAATAATAATAGAAGAGAAATCATGTCCTTACATTGATGGATTTCGGTTATTAGGGCACAAAAGAGATCACCTTTCTCTTTTGATCTTGAGCTTTCCCTTATGGAAGAACAAGATCTAAGTATAAGATCTCTCCCCAAGCTTTATACCCAAGGCTTAACACTTAATCTAATTAATATTATAAGTACTAGTATAATATTAATCTAGGAGAAAATTGAACCAAAAATATTATTTAACCCTTGAATATTTTGGTTTTTATGAGAGAAGAAGAGAGGATTTTTCTTCTCACTAGAACTTATATTTTGGATGATTAGTTGAATGAATAATAATACATAACCCTTAGTATATTATTAGGTAAAATTATAGAAAAACAATGATCACATTTGCCTTCTCAAAACCGTGTAAGAGGAGGGCATTAGGGGAGCCAATGCATGGAGAAATTGTTCTTCACAAGGAACAATAGGCTTGCATGGCTATGTTTGCTTTTAATCATTGTGTTTTCCACTAATTACAAACAACATATAATTAGCTTAAATCCTTTTAATTTTCGGCCCACTCTATAATATGGATTCCATATTATTTTTGTCAATTGTCTATATGTTACATGTCACATGTCACATATATTTGTTATGTATTTTTAACATTAAAAATCAACGTATTATCAAAACTACGTCACATACAAAAATCGACTTAGTAATTTTATAATTACTTGTGCCAAAATATTTTACCATTTATAAATTACAACTGATTGTATTTATAACAATTCATTCAATTTAATTGTTACATTAAACAATTATTTCATCCGAGTAATGATACAATTCAATTACTCAGACCGTATCGTATTTAATCACATTTCAATATGATACGTAAATTTTACTTCCAAAATCGTCCGTCAATTTTCAAGTAATTTAATTAACTCGCAACGTTATACGATTAATTAAATAATCAATTAAGAGTGTTGCCCTTTAGGTATGACCTAGGGGTCAATCGATCACCACCGTCACACGACAAGTAATGTCAAACTCTAGTCACCAATCATTACCGATATATGTTGACCAGTTGACAAGAACAATATTACTTCCCAATTGTATTCATTTTAATGAGACTTAAACATGTGATCATCATGATCAATAGTCGTGATCGCATTATTGTCGGAGGACACATATTCCAACAATCTCCCACTTGTCCTCGACAAGTGTGCGTCACCAATTCTCTTGTCCTATTACAATCTCCCACTCAATGCAAGGTGTCTTTCAGGTCGTACTTGCAAGTGATCATATCGAGAGTGGTTTCCTCGATCTGGAGAATAACTGATTGACCGGATTTATCCACCATGGATACCTTCCGAGCGTGGCCACGCATTTCCAGTTCATTACTCCTCGAGTGGCCCTGAGATATCGTTATAACCCTGACTAGGGGTGGACAATTCCTATCGCACTCATTCCCTTCGACTAGCCACAGCCATCATAACCCAAAATATGCCCATTTGACCCCATTTACGAAGGTCGTAGTAACACAAATCAAAGTTAATCGAAACTGTGCCATCTTAGGAGAATAGTCTTTAGTCAAAAGAATCGACTCATTTGAATACTATAGTAGCTCTCGCCACGACCAGGCTATATAAATTTGCCAGAACTCTATAAGCGGTCATTAGGCCCGATAAAAAGTTCCTAACAGTCTGCCTATGTGATCGACTAGTCATCTCACATGACTCTATGGCACTTGAACTTGCCATCAATCGCATCACACTCTAGTCACTTCGAGACGTCACCTCATATAAGTAACTATGGGCAAAAACAATGTTAATCCATGTTCACTTTAACGGGGTTCAATTGTCTCTACAACCCGTTTGGACATAACAATGTACAAGGTGAGTTAATAATAACTCAAACGACAAATGTCGACATCACACTCGGGTAGTCAATATCATACTACAACCTTGTGATGTATATCGTTAGTGAAAACACCTATTGATTGCAATAGAAGTTTAACATCCCATGTGTCCATGTGTTCAAACTTCTTACACTTGCAATCTCCTTCACATTCATGTTCTCTCTCATAGCATGAATCTTACCAAGTACACATCAAGGTTCACGACCTTGGTTTTGGTTCTTTAACTTGAAAGAACTTTCTTATCGACTATCACATAACGAATGAATTTGTGGTGAATAACATAACTTGTACTGATCAAGTATTTCATCCACACACAATGCACTAGGTGTATGTTTTGTAGAATCTTGTAACAATTTGTCAAGATCATTAGCTTAGTACTTCTCACAAGTCCTAGCTTAACTAGGAAAGATTATCTTGAATAACCTCTTATTCAACCAAGCATCTTTCCAAAACTTCTCATTTCTCTTTCTAGGCTTGAAAGATTTGGGATTCTCATAAATCCTCATATGTGCTCGGATTTTCTACAATATGTGCAACCTCTTAACACACAATAGAACATTCCGTCAATCACTGAAATCGCTCATCGGATTCTACTCGAGAATTCATGACGTTTCTATTATGGCTCACAAATCATTCATCATGCTCTTATGCATATGATTCATTATTGGACATGTACATGATTATTCTAATGGCGGAAACATTAGTTACTAATAATCATGAGATCAACCGTTCTTAGGTTCAATGAACTACCATGACTGCTAATGGTAATCCCATTTTCATTCATATGAATAACCTATGTGTAGGTTGATATGATGTGTATCTCTTAATACTAATCCACCATCCTTTGATGTGATTGGATCCATCATTGTCCATTTTCATCCAGAATTGAAAACTCAAAAGCTTCTTTATGAAAGAAGGTATTAGCTCGTCATTCTTTAATGAGTGATGAGTTGTAAGCATTTAAAGGATGATAGCTCCCACTAAATTCCATGTCTTCACATGAGGATTTCCTAACTCCCACTCAATTCTACACATTTCGAAATTGACTTCTCGATCGAAATTTATTCAAGAATTGAAATATAAAATTGCTTTGCCAAGTTACTAGGATAAAACCATATATGTTCCCATCATATCCTTTCAAAATACCTATTTTGAAGTGGTCTCATCTTAACCTTACGGAAAAAGATTTTAAATCTCCAACACACTCATGTCATAATGATGTGTAGCAATGTCATTATTCAAGTATAAACAATATCTAGAATACGTCCTTCGCAAATACCCTTTTGGAAGGAGGTTTAACCATTTTATAGGGAGGTTAAGCAATGACATTTGTGTGGTTGAAACTTTGGCCATTGAAGATATCGGTATATCAATTTTGCAACTCGATCATAACTAGTATGTTACTTTGATTCATTTAGGCTCTTAAGTAAATCTATTGGTCAAATGTTTCATAAACTTAGTCAAAAAACTTGTTAAGACTATACATTAGTCATTTTTCTTCCAAAACTTTCTTTTGGTCTCCTCGTGTAGTTATCTTGAGAAAATTCTCTTATGATTACTACACTTGGTCTCTTTAGTCAAATAGAACTAACTTGAGACCATAGATCTCATCTATTTGGCATACTATGTAAATAAATATACCTTCATTCAAATCATTCTCTCTTGCGTAGATCTTCATTTACACAAGTACACAATTTTAATCTTGCCTTGTGTGTTGTGTCCTCATTTTTCTCCCACTCTATCTTTAGAATAAATACATTAAACATTCAAAGATAGCATATGAGACACAAATTAATGATGTTGAATTATAAGGAGAACTACCTCATAGGTAGACTAATTGTTATTGATTTTATATGAGTTCTTGGTGATTGACTTTCCTTTAAGAGAGTTCATAGACTCAAAATCACTTTATAAATGATCATACACATGCCTTAAGCATGTGGACATATAATGAAACCCGTCATTATAATTGTCTATTAGATCACCTTTAAGTGAATAATCTTATGTTTCAAAACGCAAGCATTCAAAGATGAAATTTTAGAACATAAAGGATAAATGATAAAAACGGGTGACTTGGGTTGCAAACCAAGTCACCATCATCCAAAATACAAACCATTATCCAAAATACCTTTCCATGTCGAACACGGAAACTTAAAGTTCTAAAAATTCAAAACATAACTTAAAATAAGACAATGAAAAACAAAGCTCCACAAAAGCTATCCTTAGCTTCTCCATGGTTTCTCATGCTTGTTTTTCTTTTCCCTTGTCTTTGCTTGGTGGAGGCCCTATTTACAATAAAAAGGAGATACATTATCACAACTTTGCATCATAATACCATAGTTGAATTTAGAAACATAAAAGAAGGTTAGTCATTTACCTACTGGAGTGATCTTTCCAGCTTTGATATCACCAAGGTATTTGGAACAATTTCTTTTCCAATGACCCATGCCATTACAATAATGGCACTTATCAAGAGGACCCTTCTTGACTTTGGAGGTGCTAGCTTCACAAGACTTAGCTTTGGTGAATGTGGGAGCTTGCTTCTTGCCCTTTCTCCCATTCTTCTTGAACTTCCCCTTACTCTTTGTGCTTATGTTAAGCACATCCTTGGGAGGGTTCACATTTAACCCCATGTCCCTCTCGGCTTGCACAAGTAACTTGTGCAACTCCTCAAGAGACACGTCCTTGTCTTGCATGTTGAAATTCACCCGGAATTGCACATATGCCTTGACTTTGGACAAGGAGTGTAGAATCCTATCTACGATGAGTTCTTTGGGGATTTCAACCTTTTGAATTTTCAAGGTCTCGACAAGCTCCATGAGTTTGAGCACATGAGGGCTAACCTTTTGGCCCTCTTTGAAGTCGAGATCAAAGAATGCCGCGCCGCCTCATATTGGACGATCCGCGGAGTTTGTGAAAACATGGTCACAAGTTTGGAGTAAATCTCATTAGCATTGCCCATTTTGAAGGCTCTCCTTTGGAGGTCCGCCTCCATCGCAAATATTAAGACATTTTTCATTGCGGCGGACTCCTTTTGGTAAGCCTCATAGGCTTCCCTAGTGGCCGCGGTGGACCTAGTGGAGGGTTCGGGTGGAGAGGCCTCGGTAAGGTAACGAAGCTTGTCGTCACCTTCGGCGGCTAATTTGAGTTGGGCATCCCATTCGTTGAAATTTGACCCATTCTTTTCAAGTTTACATCGATCCATAAAGGATCGGAGCCAAGACGAACTAGCGAGTGGTGTAGCATTAGGAGTTGGTGTTGCCATTTGTTATGAAAAAGAAGTGGTCTACAAAACAAAATATAAAGAGTAAAACAATTGTCGTTTTAATAATACTCGTAAAAAAAAGTATGATTTAAACAAGTTTTATGCATTTTTCTAGTGACCTCTACCCAACTAGAATAAATGATTCCAAGACCCAAATTCATATTAACTTAGGGCACGGTGTGCCGAAATACCCTTTATTAACATAACTCGGTGGATTAACCTTTTAATCGATTCTACTTTTAGAACTCTTGGTCGATGATGTTTACATTAATATTCATCTCTAGCCCGAAACACATCCGGAAATCGTCGTGAATACTTTCGTTGAGTACAACCCAAATTTCGAATAAATGTGTCCATAATCCAAACCCATATCAATTTAGGGCACGGTGTGCCGAAATACCCTTCATTAACATGAACTCGGTGGATAAACATTCATCACCCACTTCCCCTACGTAACAAGGTTTGTACCCCGGTGTGGCCGAGTGCACTCCCTTGCGAAATAGGTTTTCATGGTTTCTACTATTTGGTAAGGCTATGTCTCAATTGATTGTTTTAGCGAGAGGTCATGTCAATTTATTATCTATCACGTTTTAAGTGAACTAAAGCGGTGAACTACGATAATTATATTTGACACGGTCGATAAACTCGATAAAATAAGGATGCATGTTTTAGTTATGGCGATTTAGCGATGCATGTGACATAAAATAAAATGCAAGCATAAAGATAAATAAATCCTAGTATGGCCTTTCCTAAAATAGAAAACTATTAATCTATTACATATTCGGAAACCAACTCCATTGGTCCCTTGAACTTCGGTTGTGGCACGCATCTGGAGGTAACACCGTCTTTATGTATCGCCATTCTTGAAGAAATCCGTCTTTTGGAACTCCGGAATGAATAAAATTACATAATAAATTACATAATTTCCTATTATACATTTGTAACTAAAATAAAATAAATCTATTAAATTACAAAACGGTGATACGAGATCACAACAAAAATTACAACCGAATCGATATTCCCATACATTTCGGGAAATACCAATTAAAATCTAAGGCCATACTAAGTAAAAATTACATGATTCAAAATTACATAAATAGAAATTATGACAATCATAAAGAAAATGCAGCATTATAATATGTATGAACATGCTCAATTTTATGCTAAATCGCCTTTAAATAGCCAATATCGTATATTACTCGGTTTTTACGGATTTGCGTGATTTCAACATTTTATAATCACAAAAATACATAAACTCATATTTATGCATAAGTTAATTACCCTAACCTCTTAGGACTCAAAATATAGTCTTCACTAATAATTTGACCATAATTAACTTTCATTTACAAAATTGTTCATAAATGGACCAAAAATTACAAAAATAAGCTATTAGACTTCAAATAAATCACAAAAATTCCAAATAAATTCAAAATTTGAAATTTAAATTCATGAACATTCGGGAAAAATCCATGACACTCATAATGTTCAAAATATTTAGGTTAAAAATTTCGAAATTTTTCCGGAAAAACAATGTTGCGGTTTATCGATTTATAATAAAATAATCATAAAAACATGGAAAAATTATTTTCATTAACTTTTCAATTTAAGATCTGAAAAATATAATAAAATGCAACATTAGACGTTTTTCTTAAGTCATAGATTATGTTTTTATTAATTTTCACTAATAATGTCACTATTTATGCCATTTTTCTTCAAAAATTCATAAATCATGCAAAAAGACTTCTTTATAGCCAATTATTTTACACACATCTTGTAAAATTGCATGTGACAACATATTAATTTTCTATGACCAGATTCGAATATTAACTCATATTAACCTATTTTTCACTTAAATCCGAATTTAATAATGAAAAATACATTTTTCGAGCATAACAAGTCCAAAAATTATGAAAATTTGCAGGTTATCTCAAAATAATATATGTGACAACATATCCAAAAATCAACTTAAAATTCGAAGTATAGCTAATTTTCGACCAAAAATGACATGTTTACTCATAAAATCACATTTAAATGCCATTATTGTAAATTATGAACAATAAAAATCCGAAAAATTAACCAAAATATCCTAAAACATTTTAGGACCAGAAATATTAACATGCATGTAATAATTTCGTGATATATCATAATAACACAAATTTTACAAGTTTTATTTGTTATTCATATAACTCGGAAAAACTTTTAACCAATTTGCATGCAAACAACCGTGGCTCTTGATACCGATTGAAGGAAATGTAGATTCATATACATGTTAACATACTCATATATGTCTAAATAATTTTGTCATAAAATTAAAACGGATTTTATGCATGCAAACAAATAATAATAGAAGAGAAATCATGTCCTTACATTGATGGATTTCGGTTATTAGGGCACAAAAGAGATCACCTTTATCTTTTGATCTTGAGCTTTCCCTTATGGAAGAACAAGATCTAAGTATAAGATCTCTCCCCAAGCTTTATACCCAAGGCTTAACACTTAATCTAATTAATATTATAAGTACTAGTATAATATTAATCTAGGAGAAAATTGAACCAAAAATATTATTTAACCCTTGAATATTTCGGTTTTTATGAGAGAAGAAGAGAGGATTTTTCTTCTCACTAGAACTTATATTTTGGATGATTAGTTGAATGAATAATAATACATAACCCTTAGTATATTATTAGGTAAAATTATAGAAAAACAATGATCACATTTGCCTTCTCAAAACCGTGTAAGAGGAGGGCATTAGGGGAGCCAATGCATGGAGAAATTGTTCTTCACAAGGAACAATAGGCTTGCATGGCTAGGTTTGCTTTTAATCATTGTGTTTTCCACTAATTACAAACAACATATAATTAGCTTAAATCCTTTTAATTTTCGGCCCACTCTATAATATGGATTCCATATTATTTTTGTCAATTGTCTATATGTTACATGTCACATGTCACATATATTTGTTATGTATTTTTAACATTAAAAATCAACGTATTATCAAAAATACGTCACATACAAAAATCGACTTAGTAATTTTATAATTACTTGTGCCAAAATATTTTACCATTTATAAATTACAACTGATTGTATTTATAACAATTCATTCAATTTAATTGTTACATTAAACAATTATTTCATCCGAGTAATGATACAATTCAATTACTCAGACCGTATCTTATTTAATCACATTTCAATATGATACGTAAATTTTACTTCCAAAATCTTCCGTCAATTTTCAAGTAATTTAATTAACTCGCAACGTTATACGATTAATTAAATAATCAATTAAGAGTGTTGCCCTTTAGGTATGACCTAGGGGGTCAACTGATCACCACCGTCACACACGAAGTAATGTCAAACTCTAGTCACCAATCATTACCGATATATGTTGACCGGTTGACAAAGAATAATATTACTTCCCAATTGTATTCATTTTAATGAGACTTAAACATGTGATCATCATGATCAATAGTCGTGATCGCATTATTGTCGGAGGACACATATTCCAACAGTCCCCTCTTGTCCATATCCGGTGGATAGGTGCCGTTGAGTTTTAAGTTCAGTATCGCTTGGAACCAAGGTTCCTCTGGGTTTTCTTCTTCATCTGTGATTTGGTGCACATAAGCCGGTTCTGACCGTCGTTCGATGCATAAAGGCATTTCTACCATATCATCCGGCATATTAATCAAATATGCAAGTTTTGCAAGAGCATCTGCAAATTGATTCTCTTATCGAGGTAGGTGTAGGTAGGTTACTTGATCGAAGAATTGGGCAACTTGGTCTATCCTGGCTTGATAAGGTGCTAGGCTTTCACTTCGAATTTTCCAATATCCCGTAATTTGGTTGATGATCAAAGATGAATCTCCATGTACTCGAAGATTTTTTATGCCTAAACCTACTTCTGCTTGTAGTCCAATGAGGCAAGCTTCATATTATGCCGCGTTATTTGTCACCTCGAAGTCGAGTTTGAGAGAGAGTGGTGTATGCTCGCCTTCAGGAGAAATGAGCAACACTCCTATTCCAAATCCTCTTAAGTTCGACGCTCCATCAAAATAAAGGTCCCAGGAGTCTATATCGGTTTGGAGTATATCCTCATCCGGAGACGACCAGGTGTCTATTGTTAGTGCATCATTGATTGGATTTTATGCGAAGAACTCGGCAACGGCGCGCCCTTTTATAACTTTCAGAGGTACATACTTGAGATCGAACTCTGAGAGCATCAAAGTCCATCTTGCTAGGCGTCCGTTGAGAACGGGTTTCTCGAAGAGGTATTTGACAGTATCCATTCTGGAGTATATTTTTGACGGAGTAGCTAAGCATGTAACGGCGTAGCTTCTTCGTTACCCATACAAGAGCGAGGCATGTCTTCTCGAGTGGTGTGTATTTGCACTCATACTCCAAGAACTTCTTACTAAGGTAGTAGATAACTATTTCTTCTTTTCCCACGGTTTAGGCTAGCATGGCGCCCATGGCTGTTTCAGTTACTGTGAGATATAAACCAAGAGGTTGATCTCGTTGGGGTGGCATGAGTAGTGGTAGTTTGGCTAGTATCTCCTTGATTCGGTCGAAAGCCTTTTGACAGTCATCATCCCACATGGTGTGATCCGTTTTCTTTAGCTTTTTGAAGATAGGTTCACAGATCATGGTGATTCTCTATCTGAATCGACTTATGTATTGCACTTTACCTAAGAATCCTCTAACTTCCTTCTCTCTTTGAGGTTGCGGCATTTCGATTAGAGCTTTGATCTTGGAAGGGTCTATTTCTATGCCTCGTTGGCTAACAACATACCCCAGGAGCTTGCCGGATGTTACTCCAAATGCACATTTCTGAGGGTTGAGCCTCATGTTGTACTTTCGTAATCTGGAGAAGAATTTGCGACGGTTCGCAATGTGCCCCTCTCTATCCTTGGACTTGACAATCATATCATCTACGTAGACCTCAACTTCTTTATGTATCATGTCATGTAATAGTGTAGTTGCGGTGCGTTGATATGTAGCTCCGACATTGATTAACCCAAATGGCATAACCGTGTAGCAATAGGTACCCTATTGAGTGACGAAGGCAGTCTTGTGCATATCTTCTATGGCCATCTTGATTTGGTTATATCCTGCGTATCCATCCATGAAGGACAATAACGCGTGATCTGCCGTGTTATCCACCAATATGTCGATATGTGGTAGAGGAAAGTCATCCTTGGAACTTGCTTTGTTTATTTCTCTGAAATCAACACAAACACGGATTCTCCCATCCTTTTTGGGTACGGGTACTATGTTGGCTACCCAGTCTGAATACTCGGAAACTTTGATGAACCCGGCCTTGAATTGCTTATCGACTTCTTTTTTTATCTTAAGTGCCCACTCTGTCCTCATTCGACGAAGCTTCTGCTTTACGGGTTTGAAACCTGGTTTGATTGGGATTCTGTGCTCTGCGATATTCCTGTCAATCCCTGGCATGTCTTTGTAGGACCAAGCAAAAACGTCCTTGAACTCATGTAGGAGGTCTATAAAACTGGCCCTTTCGGCGGGGCTCAAGGTTGTCCATATCCTAAGTTCTTGGGGTTCTAGTTCGGTTCCTATGTTGATGGGTTCGGTGTTTTCTATAACTGGTCCCCCTTCCCCCTCTTGTAGTATTTCTTTGGCTATGTAGGGAGGTATTTCGATTGAGTCTGGGTCTGGGTCATCCTCATTATCATCGTAAACAAAATTGCATTCAGAATAACACAAAGAGTAAGCAGAACCTGATTTATTCATCTTAAAATTAGAGAAAATTTGAAACAAAGAAGCCATCTGTTCGGTAGTCAGTGGCGGTAAAGGGACAGCTGTTGGGACATTTCCCGAACTACTGTTACTACTTGATGCTAAGCTAGGAGAAACAAGGGGAGTGGGAGTGACGACAGGAGGAGACTCTCTAGAGACTTCTCTAGACTCCGACTCTGACTCCGACTCTGACTCTTACTCGAATTCATCATCTTCTGGTTCTCCTTTGAACATCTCTCCTTCTCCAGTGGTGAGCTTGAAGAGTCTTCCTTGGTTGTTTGTCCACTTGATCGACTTTCTCCATCCTTTCTGTTGATTCGAACTGGTTTCTGTGATCAATGCGGTAGGGTTGAAGTGATCGTCTAGAAGTATCATGGTAATGATCTCATCTTGCGCGGCTCTCACAAATCGATCTTCCCCAAATAGTAGGCTAACAGCTTGTTCGTCTAAGCAAGGTGCTTGACGAGTCTTGACGGTAGGAACCGTTTCTGTGGGAATAAAGTAGCAATCGTGATAGATCTCGATTCCAGCTAACTTCCTTTCGAGATAGTGTCTCCTATGCGTGGGGTTATGAGGTTTGGGAAGAAAGGCAAGCTGAGTCAGAAGTTCATAGGGCCTTATGAGATCTTAGAGCGGGTTGGAGAGGTTGCTTATCGTTTGGCTTTACCAGCTGCGTTAGAGAGGGTGCATAATGTGTTTCATGTATCTCAGCTGCGGAAGTATGTGAGTGATCCGTCACATGTGTTAGAGGCAGAGAGCTTAGAGCTAGATGAGTCCTTGTCATACCTTGAGGTGCCTAAGCAGATTCTTGACCGGAAGGTTAGGAAGACTAGGAGTGGAGAGACAGTTTTGCTCAAAATCCTTTGGTCTAACCACGAGACTGAGGAAGCTACATGGGAGGCAGAGGAGGCTATGAGAGAGCGTTACCCTTTTCTTTTTGATCAGGTATGTATGGTTACGGGGACGTAACCTTGTTTCTTTTAGGGGGGTAGAAGATGATCGCAATGAGTTTTTAAGAGTCTTTACATCTTTTTGGTGTTGTGTCGGTATGGTTAGTAATGGTTTGAGTCGGGTTGAGCTTGGTTAGTAACATGTTTTTATGTTGAGTTTTGTTTTGGTTGTTGTGTCGGGAGTGTAGTAGTATGTCTTTGTTTTGTTGTGGTTTGAACTTCGGGGACGAAGTTCTTTTTAAGGAGGGAAGACTGTAATACTACGGTTTTATGAGTCTCTGGGTACTCTATCGAGTGGGCCTTACTCTGTCGAGTAAGGGTGTTTTACGATTTAAAATAGTTTCTGACCTGTTGGGTACTCGATCGAGTAGCCTTGGTACTCGATCGAGTAGGCGGCACTCGATCGAGTACGTCAGCTACTCGATCGAGTAGCCGGTTTACGGGGGGATGATTTGTCGGGTTTTGTTAATAATGCGAATTAATATATAATCACTTCCGTCACTTTCATAATACACTTTTACAAACCTAATTATCTTCAAAAGAGAAATCAATCTACGTACTTCGCTTTCATCGCATTATTGACAAATCCCGGAGCATGGAAGGTCGGAATTCATCTTTCTTTACATCTTTGTGATCCTTGCGTCGAGGGTAAGATCTACGTATTGTTTTTATAGTATTTTGTTAAAGTTAGTTAAACTCTAATTTGGGGATTTGGGGGTTTTGTTGCTCCTCTTGATTGGTAGTAATTGTATGATCATATGTTAGGAGGAGGATTCGTAGAGGAGGCCTTTTGATATCAGCTGTTGAGACCGTCTGACTGTGTTGCATTCCAGGTAGGGTTTTCTCTACTCAGTATTAGTCCCATAATGTGTTGGTGGTGATTTGTGATTGTTGATTGTTATCATACGAGTATTGTGACGGTGGTTGGTTTTGATTGTTGTTTAGTAGTTGTGATTGTTTGTATCTGTCTGTGTTCTTCGGGGCGCGTCCCTGGCTGAGTTGAGTCACTTGCGAGAGTGGCTTCACGCCCATTATTCGCCTTCTGTGGAACTCGCCACAGAATGGATGTGCACATTAATGGATTTGGGTTATTCGCTCGACGGAGATGAGCGGGGATTAGGTGGGAACGGATGCGGTCCCCCACTGGCGGCGTGGAGTGACCTGTTGCGATGGGCACTCTGGCAGGGCTACACACTTTAGTGTGTAGTCAGTATTGTGGAGTTAGAGATGGAGTTCGGAGTTTATCTGTGACGATTGAGTGTGTTGTTTGTTTGTGTTGTTGAATTATATAAATTGTGTGATTAGTATTGACCCCGTTTATTGTTTTAAAAACTGTGGTGATCCATTCGGGGATGGTGAGCAGTTTTTGAGCAGGTATGAGTAGAGATACATGGGCTAGCTGGGATGAGTCATCACTGCAGTTAGAAGAGTCTTCCGCTCTTGTCAGACATTATGTTTAGCTTTTAGACATTTGGTTTTTGGAGAACATGTATTCACATTTAATCAGTTTGGTTTCCGGATTGTATTCTTTCACTAAACTTATACTATTTAAATGTTGTTTCGTTATTGTCTTATGATTATCATTGCCTCGGGTAACATCTTTATACCTAGGTGGTCCTGGTAAGGCACTTGGAGTATGGGGGTGTTACAAAATGGTATCAGAGCGACGATCCTGAAACCTGTAACTAATGAATATAATGAATATAGGGAGTCAATTAAAATGAACCCGGGGTAAAGGTTGTAGGAGCTAATGCAAAGGCTTGGGAGACGTCCTAAAGTCGCGAACTCGCCCTACAATTTTGAACCGGTCACATGGGGGGTATATGTCAAAGTCGTGTGTTGTGTTTGTCAGCTTATGTGAACGTAACGATGTATGTTGTGAATTGTTGGATGTTGAGAGTAGAAGGTTGATTTTGTGATTGAAAAATTTGGTGGGGTGTGTATATATGTTGATTTGAATAAAGAAGCATGATGGTTGTTTAATTATGTGGCATTTGGTAACATGAAATAGTTTGTTTGTTGATTATATGAAGAATCGTGTAGAAATGCATGCGTAGTTATATTATAATGTTGAGTTTATAAAGTTTCTTAGCATGTTGAGTTATGAGAGGTAACATTGGGGTAGTATGTACGAGTCAGCATGACTCGATCGAGTAGGGGGCACTCGATCGAGTAGGTGAGGCACTCGGTCGAGTGGGTCTGACTCGATCGAGTGGGTATTTGACGTTTTTATAACCAGAATCGAGTTTTTGGGTACTCGATCGAGTACATATGGGCACTCGATCGAGTAGGGGGTCACTCGATTGAGATGTTGTGCTACTCGGTCGAGTATGTTAGAGATCAGAAGGTCTGTTTTGGGTCTGAAGTCGGGGCACTCGATCGAGTATGGTGGGCACTCGATCGAGTAGCCGCTACTCGATCGAGTAGGTTTAGGCACTCGATCGAGTGGGTTCTGGGCAGTCTGTTTTCGTGTTTTGGGTTATAGTACGTATGTTTATATCTACCCTTTCTTATATAGTTTCAAGATGCCACCAAAGAAAAACGCTTTGTATGCGAGAGCTGAGAACATGAACATCGACGATATAGTTAAGATGTTGGAGCATCAAGATGCTCTTACGGATGCCCTAAAGTGAGTGGGAAAGGATAAGGACGTTGATCACTCTAAGATCAGTCTTTACATAGCAAGGTTCAACCCAAAAGAGTATAAGGGGACCGGGGAGCCAAACCTTCTTGACAATTGGCATCGTGAGATGGAGAACATATTGGACCTGGTACATTGTCCTGATGAGATGAAAGTAGAACAAGCTGCGTTCTACCTGAGGGAAGCGGCCGGTGAATAGTGGGATAAGGTGAAGGTGAGTGCTAGGGAGATGTACACGAAGCAGGGTCTACCTGCTATACCTTGGGAAGAGTTCCGGAGAGCTATGAGGAAGGAGTTTGTACCTGAGCATGTGAGGAGTAAGCTGAGGGAGGAGTTTGATGGGTTTAAGATGACATCTGACATGTCGGTAGCTGAGTACTACAGGCAGTTTAATGAGAAGTCTAGGTATGCTGAGGACATGGGTTTGAGTGAGGAGAACCTAGCGCTGAGATTTGAGAGGGGGTTGACACCCAGGATTATGGACAAGTTACCCGTGGGAGTCCTTACTGATGTTAAGGAAGCTTATGAGAGGGCTGGGAAAGCTGAGAGGTTGGTGGAGATGGCTCGGGAGAGAGGTGGTGATAAAAGAAAGGCTGAGAGTGAAGGTGGTGGCCAATCTAACTACAAGAAAGGCAACCACAATCAGGCTAGAGCGTTTTCTTCTGGTTCAGGGTTCAGTGATGGGGCTTCCTTTGGGCGTGGCCGTGTGAGTGGTAGTGGTAGTTGGGGGATGACCTGCTATGGCTGTGGCGGTGTAGGCCACAAGAGACATGAGTACACGAGTGTACCTGGAACTTTTCAGAGACCGGCTCAGGGGAGCTATTCTCAGGGACCGGCACAGAGTTATGCGAGCAACAGACCGGCTGGGTCATGGTCTAACCGGGGAGGTCAGAGTAACCAGGGTGAAGGTAACCGCAATGGCGGTAATTCTTATCAGAAACCAGCTACGAACAACAACAACAATCAAGGGTCGGGTGCTAAGCCGACCACATCAGCCAGTACTGTCCAGGGAGGTGGACAGAAGACCAGTGGAAAGCTGTTTATGATGGACAAGAAAGCAGCTGAGGACGATGCGCATGTTATCACTGGTACTTTTCTTGTTAACGGTATTCATACCTTTGTTTTGTTTGATTCGGGGGCATCTCAGTCGTTTGTATCTTCAAGTCATGTTAAACAGTTGGGTTTGAGGGTATATGAGTCTGTAAGTGAGAAAGTTTTTATACCTTCGGGTGAGTCTGTATCATGTGGGAGGTTGTTTAGGGATGTATCTATGATAGTTGGGCAAATTGACCTACCTGTAGACTTGCTAGAGTTTCCTTTAGACGGTTTTGAGATGATAGTCGGGATGGATTGGTTGGGAAAGTACAAAGCTAAGATTGACTGTCATCAAAAGAAAGTGTCTTTGAGAGGTCCTAAGGGCGTTAGTGTGTCTAATCGTGGGTTTGTGGTCAAACCCAAAGTTAAGTTGATTGCAGCTGTGACCTTCAAGTCCTATCTGAGGAAGGGGTGTCCTTTGATCTTGTGCCATATGAGAGATGACCGGATAGAGAGTCCGACAGTTGATCAGATACCAGTTGTGGGTGAGTTTGCAGATGTTTTTCCAGAGGAGATTCCTTGTTACCACCGAGGAGGGAGATGGATTTCACGGTTGAGTTGAAACCGGGGACGGGGCCAATCTCTAAGGCACCGTACCGGATGGGTCCTAAAGAGATGGAGGAGCTCAGGAAACAGTTGGATGATCTGATAGAGAAGGGATACATTAGACCTAGTGTATCACCGTGGGGAGCACCAGTTCTTTTTGTGAAGAAGAAAGATGGGAGCTTGAGGTTGTGCATAGATTACGGTGGAGCCGAACCGAGTGACAAGAAGAACAAGTATCCTTTGCCAAGGATATATGACCTGTTTGATCAGTTGAGTGGTGCATCAGTCTTTTCCAAGATTGATTTGAGGTCGGGGTACCATCAGGTGAAGATTAGAGACGTGGACATACCAAAGACAACTTTCACGTCGAGGTATGGCCATTATGAGTATGTGGTGATGCCTTTTGGGTTATCTAATGCACCGGTTGTGTTTATGGATTTGATTAACAGAATCTTCAGACAGTTTTTTGACAAGTTTGTGGTAGTGTTTATCGATGACATCTTAGTCTATTCCAAGACTAAGAAGGAGCATGAGGAGCATCTGAGGATTGTGTTGCAGACCTTGAGGGAGCATGAGTTATATGCTAAGCTGTCTAAGTGTGAGTTCTGGTTAGAGAGAGTTGCTTTTCTGGGGCATGTGCTCTCTAAGGATGGGGTAGCTGTGGATCCGGCAAAGATTGAGGCAGTGACAAGGTGGGAAGCACCAAAGAATGTTGCCGAGATCAGGAGTTTCTAGGTTTTAGCTGGCTACTACAGACGGTTCGTGAAGGATTTCTCCAAGATTTCTAGACCTATGACAGCTTTGATGAGGAAAGAAAACAGGTTTCGTTGGGAGGAGAGTTGTGAGACGGCGTTCCAAACATTAAAGGAGCGTTTGACCACAGCTCCTATCTTAGCATTGCCTGAAAGGATTGAGAACTTTGAGGTTTATACAGATGCCTCAAAGCATGGGTTGGGATGTATGTTAATGCAGAACGGTAAAGTGATTGCCTATGCTTCTAGGCAATTGAAGCCTTATGAGGAGAACTATCCTACACACGATCTAGAGTTGGGTGCAGTGGTGTTTGCTCTCAAAATTTGGAGACATTACCTTTATGGGGCGACCTTTAAGGTATTTTCTGATCACAAGAGTCTCAATTACATCTTCACTCAAAAGGATTTGAACATGAGACAGAGGAGGTGGATGGAGCTGATTGGCGATTATGACATGGATATTATCTACCATGAAGGGAAAGCCAATGTTGTTGCAGATGCTTTGAGTAGGAAGAGTGTACATTCGTTGTGTACAGCTTTATCTTTGATGAGGTTGAGAGATGAGGTGGGGAAGTTTGGGATACAAATGATGCAGAGAGGGGATGCCATGGGATATTTGACAGTGCAGCCTGATCTTTATGATGATATTCTAGGTAAACAGGTGTTGGACCCTAAGATGGTAGAGTGGAGAGCTGGAGTAGAGAAAGGGACAGTGTCTCGATTCTCTATTCATACAGATGGTAGTTTGAGGTTTGATGGTAGGTGGTGTGTCCCTAATGATGAGGAGCTGAAAAAGACAATCATGACAGAGGCACATTGTACACCGTATTCAGTACATCCGGGTGATGATAAGCTATACAAGGATTTAAGGAACAGGTTTTGGTGGCCTGGGATGAAGAAAGAGACAGCTGAGTTTGTGGCCTGTTGTTTGACATGCCAGAGAGTTAAAGGGGAACAGCGACGACCACAAGGTAAGATTCAGTCTTTAGAGGTACCTGAGTGGAAGTGGGAATCCATTTCTATGGATTTTATCGTGGGTTTGCCGAAGAGTCAACAGGGTAACAACATGATATGGGTAATAGTGGATCGACTGACCAAGTCAGCTCATTTTGTGCCAATGAAAGATACATGGACTAAAGCACAATTAGCTATGGCTTATCGGAAGAATGTGCTAAAGTTGCATGGAGTCCCTAAGGACATAGTATCTGACAGAGATGCGAGATTTATCTCAAGGTTTTGGAAAGAGTTATAGGAATCTTTCGGAACGACTTTGAAGATGGGTACAGCATTTCATCCTGCGACAGACGGTCAGACTGAGAGAACAATCAAGACTCTTGAGGATATGTTACGAGCTTGTGTGATGGACTTTGGTGGTAGCTGGGAACAGAGGTTGGATTTGATAGAGTTTTCTTACAACAACAGCTATCACACTGGTATTGGCATGGCACCGTTTGAGGCCTTATATGGGAGGAGATGTAGGAGTCCGATTTGTTGGGACGACAGTGCTGAGGCAGTGGTTCTAGGGCCAGAGATGGTACATGAGATGGTTGAGCAGATTAAGATGATCAGGGAAAGGATGAGAGCGGCTCAGGATAGGCAAAAGAGTTATGCAGATCTACATCGCCGGGATATAGAGTTTCAGGTTGGGGACAAGGTTCTTCTGAAAGTGTCTCCTATGCTTTGGGTTATGAGGTTTGGGAAGAAAGGCAAGCTGAGTCAGAAGTTCATAGGGCCTTATGAGATCTTAGAGCGAGTTGGAGAGGTTGCTTATCGTTTGGCTTTACCAGCTGCGTTAGAGAGGGTGCATAATGTGTTTCATGTATCTCAGCGGCGGAAGTATGTGAGTGATCCGTCACATGTGTTAGAGGCAGAGAGCTTAGAGCTAGATGAGTTCTTGTCATACCTTGAGGTGCCTAAGCAGATTCTTGACCGGAAGGTTAGGAAGACTAGGAGTGGAGAGACAGTTTTACTCAAAATCCTTTGGTCTAACCATGAGACTGAGGAAGCTACATGGGAGGCAGAGGAGGCTATGAGAGAGCGTTACCCTTTTCTTTTTGATCAGGTATGTATGGTTACGGGGACGTAACCTTGTTTCTTTTAGGGGGGTAGAAGATGATCGCAATGAGTTTTTAAGAGTCTTTACATCTTTTTGGTGTTGTCTCGGTATGGTTAGTAATGGTTTGAGTCGGGTTGAGCTTGGTTAGTAACATGTTTTTATGTTGAGTTTTGTTTTGGTTGTTGTGTCGGGAGTGTAGTAGTATGTCTTTGTTTTGTTGTGGTTTGAACTTCGGGGACGAAGTTCTTTTTAAGGAGGGAAGACTGTAATACTACGGTTTTATGAGTCTCTGGGTACTCTATCGAGTGGGCCTTACTCTGTCGAGTAAGGGTGTTTTACGATTTAAAATAGTTTCTGACCTGTTGGGTACTCGATCGAGTAGCCTTGGTACTCGATCGAGTAGGCGGCACTCGATCGAGTACGTCAGCTACTCGATCGAGTAGCCGGTTTACGGGGGGATGATTTGTCGGGTTTTGTTAATAATGCGAATTAATATATAATCACTTCCGTCACTTTCATAATACACTTTTATAAACCTAATTATCTTCAAAAGAGAAATCAATCTACGTACTTCGCTTTCATCGCATTATTGACAAATCCCGGAGCTTGGAAGGTCGGAATACATCTTTCTTTACATCTTTGTGATCCTTGCGTCGAGGGTAAGATCTACGTACTGTTTTTATAGTATTTTGTTAAAGTTAGTTAAACCCTAATTTGGGGATTTGGGGGTTTTGTTGTTCCTCTTGATTGGTAGTAATTGTATGATCATATGTTAGGAGGAGGATTCGTAGAGGAGGCCTTTTGATATCAGTTGTTGAGACCGTCTGACTGTGTTGCATTCCAGGTAGGGTTTTCTCTACTCAGTATTAGTCCCATAATGTGTTGTTGGTGATTTGTGATTGTTGATTGTTATCATACGAGTATTGTGACGGTGGTTGGTTTTGATTGCTGTTTAGTAGTTGTGATTGTTTGTATCTGTCTGTGTTCTTTGGAGCGCGTCCCTAGCTGAGTGGAGTCACTTGCGGGAGTGGCTTCACGCCCATTATTCGCCTTCTATGGAACCCGCCACTGAAGGGATGTGCACATTAATGGATTTGGGTTATTCGCTCGACGGAGATGAGCGGGGATTAGGTGGGAACGGCTGCGGTCCCCCACTGGTGGCGTGGAGTGACCTGTTGCGATGGGCACTCTGGCAGGGCTACACACTTTAGTGTGTAGTCAGTATTGTGGAGTTGGAGATGGAGTTCGGAGTTTATCTGTGACGATTGAGCTGTGTTGTTTGTTGTGTTGTTGAATTATATAAATTGTGTGATTAGATCGACCCGTCTATTGTTTTAAAAGCGTGGTGATCCATTCGGGGATGGTGAGCGAGTTGTTGAGTAGGTATGAGTAGAGATACATGGGCTAGCTGGGATGAGTCATCATCATGATTAGAAGAGTCTTCCGTTGTTGTCAGACATTATGTTTAGCTTTTAGACATTTGGTTTTTGGAGAACATGTATTCACATTTTATCAGTTTGGTTTCCGGATTGTATTCTTTCACTAAACTTATACTATTTAAATGTTGTTTCGTTATTGTCTTATGATTATCATTGCCTCGGGTAACCGAGATGGTAACATCTTTATACCTGGGTGGTCCCGGTAAGGCACTTGAAGTATGGGGGTGTTACACCCACGTTCTTGCGGTTTTGAAATTGAGTGAGCATTTCGAGGACCTCTTCTTTAGTGGGTTTGTACCCTAACCCGAGTGGTATCCTTTGTGAGTTGCCTTCTTTGTAGGGTGCAAAGGTGTTTCTTCGGGTAGGATTTAAAGGCATTCCCGGGAAGTATCCCTGAGATTTGAGTATGTGGTTGACCACTAAATTAGAGTAGGGATTGAAGTACAAGGGTGTCAACTCGCTTTCTATGACGTTTATGCTATGGAAGCCCCCAAGTTCATATACTGGATCCGCGAGTACTTGGTTACTTGACCTCTTTTCTATTACCGCTTTGATGGGTCACGAAGTGATCGTCACCACTTTACCATCTAGTGGGATTTTGATCTTCTGGTGAATGGTGGATGTTACCGCTTTATAAGCGTGAATCCAAGGTCTTCCCAGAAGTATATTAAAGGATGCTTCAATGTCCACTATTTGGAAGTTAACCTTTCGTTCAATCGGCCCTGTGGCTATGGTAAGGTTAGCTAGTCCTACCACTTTTCATCGTGTACCATCATATACGCGAACACCTTGGTTGGTAGGGGTCCAATCCGACTCTTTCATGCCTAATTTGTATGTCGTTTTCAAGGGTATGACGTTGACCGCCGAGCCATCATCTACCAAAGAAATTGGCACATTCTTCTTCAAGCAAATGACAGTGATGTAAAGAGCGAAGTTGTGATTAGCACCAAAAGGTGGTAAATCTTCATCCGAGAAAGTAACAGGGTTACTTAGCTTAGGTGACTCTTGGAAGACCAAGTTGACCACGTCATCGGGTGTGGAGTTATGTGCCACATTTAGTTTGGCCAAGGCTTGCAGTAAAGCTTGGCGATGTGGGAACGAGCTTGCAACTAGTTGCCAGACTAAAAGATTAGCCTTTGTCTTCTGTAGTTGCTTTAGCAAATGGTCAGTAGAGGTATCTTCGTTATCATTAGGCGTGACAACGTTGGTATTGGTGATTAGACCATTTGCTATGGGACCATTTTGAGAAACATTTTGGTATGGACGCCCTGAACGAGTAAGGTGGTCTACATCTTGGTCCTCACTGTTTTGGACTATTTCCTCACTGACTTTAACTAGGTAGTGTTCGGTGAGGTATTCATCTTCATCATCGTCGGCCCATACTCCATTGACAGTAGCAAGTTCTCTCAATCTCATGATCTCGGCCTCCAATTGGATAATTTGGTCGATTAATTCATCAACCACGGCTACTACTTCTTGCATTGTAGCATTTTGAGAGAGACTTAGTGGCGCACGTTCTTTGGGTGTTGCATTTGGATCACGTAGGGTTGCCACTACACTTTCTAATTCTGAAACTTGCCTATCCACACTATTTGCCCATGCTATAAAGTCGGTGATAGTAGGGGAAATGGTGGAGTAGTTCCCTTCATCTTCTATTGCATGGATCTCATCTTCGACTGGAGAAATGAGGTGTGAACAATCTAAGGTAGATTCTTCACTTGTAATAATCAGAACTCCAAGAGGATTCTGAATATTGTTAGGCTTACCTCCAGGCGGTACTGGCAGGCGACCGTCTTCAATCATGTCTTGAAGTACATGTTTTAGCTTGTAGCATTTTTCGGTGTCATGTCCCTTACCTCTGTGATATTCGCAGTACGAATTCTCGTCCCAAGACTTGGATTTCTTTTCTGGTTCAGGTGTAGGGCCTATGGGTTGAGGCTTACCCTGTTTCATCAGTCTCTTTAGAGCATTGGAGTATGTATCCCCAATGTTTGTGAACTTTCTTTGTGGGATACTCTTCTTTGATGGTTCGAGAAGGTTAACTTCATCAGGCTTGCTAGTAGAGCCGTAAGAACGACTTCTTGAACCTTGATATCCACGACCTACCCTTTTGGACAAGAGTCCTTTACGGACGTCATCTTCGATCCTTGTCCCTAGTACAGTTAAGTCCTTGAAGGTCTTAATGTTTTGGTACCTCAAATGACTTGCATAAATGGGCTTTAAATTGTCCACGAATTTCTCCACGAGGGTAGCTTCATATGGACGTTCGACAAGTTGGGTACTAGTCTTCCTCCACCTACTTAGGAAGTCGGTGAAGCCTTCTTTATCATTTTGGGTAAGAACCTCTAAGGTGCGCATATTGACTTGGATCTCGGCATTATCCGCATATTGCTTAGCAAACTCGATCGCGGCATCATCCCAAGTGGCAATCTTCTTGTCCTCTAGAGAATAAAACCATTGTTTTGGGATGGTGTCAAGAGATGAAGGAAAGATCCTTAAGAACATCTCGGGTTTAATGCCTTTGATAGACATGTAATCCTTGAAAGCACGGATATGGTTCAAAGGGTTTTCGTGCCCCTTGAATTTCGGGATATCCGTCATGTTGAAGTTGGTTGGCATTTGGAACTTACGACCTCATATTTGCAATTGTTTTCCCTATATATAGCATCCCCTTTGAGATACATCAGTTGTTCTTCCAAGTATTGGAGTCGTCTCTGAGCTGCAGTCGGATCTAGGGGAGGGTTGACCTCTTGTGCTCCCACAAAAGGTGGAGGATTTTCATTCACGAAGTCATTCACAACTTCATGGAGTATTTCATTTTCTGCAGGAGGCAACCTAGTTTCTACAGCAACAATTCGACCCTCGATCGTGTTGAGGCGATCATTCACTAGGTCTTGGCTAGTTTGGAGACGAGCGAGCGCGGCTAGGATTAGATCATTACCATTCGGTGGTTGTCCATTAACACTTGCGTGACTAGTTCCAGGCATCTTGAAAGCTGGATAAGAGATCGACGACGAATCAAAACACGACCGACTATTCTAGCACACTTACTCAAAAAAAAAAAAGGTTTGACTTGTGAAGTGGGAGTGTGCCACTTGTGTCAAGTGAGGTTTGAAGAAATGACAAGGTTTGGAAATGTTGGTCCTAGTCAACTATAGTGTAGTTGTAGGAGTGGACTCAAAGTGAGGTTTTGAAATGGGCTTTGAGGCCCGAATTTTGACTCGACAATTGGACAGAGTTTCGACTAGTTTTGCGCTAAATTTGGCCTATTTTCGAAAATTTACATCTTAAAAGAATTTTTATTTTACAAAATTCGTCATGGTTTCGTTTAGAAAATGGTGATCACATATAATACAGGCACTTATACAAGCATTATAACGGGATGCTGAGTGCATTTAAAAGGGTTTTGGTTTAAAGGGTGGGTTGCCATACCGTCAATCAAACCCGGGGTCTGTGGAGAGGCTCGTACCAAACAGGAATAAGCCCGATTCCTAGTCCATTTCCTCGAGTAGTGAAAGTCCTTGATACAAATAAGAGTAAGTACCATGGTATGGATGACGTCAATCGCTATCCATCCTTAGGCCCAAATAAGAATTTGGACCGTCTAGACGGGACGATTGGTCGAATGGGTTGGGTTGGGCCTTAGGAAGGCCGAATAAACGGTCTAGGAAGACCGAGTTATGAAAACCAACAATTGTCTTGTACAAACTATTCCCTAACCTTTTTCAAGTTTCACCCTTGGAAACACATAAGTGTATTAATCCCCAGCGGAGTCGCCAAACTGTGGACGCGGGCCCACGGGAGTCGCTCGGGTAAAAAGCGAGCAAGCTTTGCATTTGTGGAGTCGCCACCAATTTATTGTGGAAAATTGGAAACTGTTCGAATACCTCGTGCCATGTCCAGACACAAAGTAGTGACATGAACATCAAGAACTCTTTACCCTTAGCATTCTATGTCTAGAATGACTCTCGTGGATGCCAATGAACACGAATGTTCACAGAGATCTGGAGTAAGGGGTGAGGGTACGTATTAGGAAGCTCTTTTGATCGAACACCTAATCCCGCCCGCCTCGATAGCGGCCTCTACTAATGATTAGGGAAGTTATCTATACTTGATATGTTGAAGGTCATATGCATGCAATGCAACATCCATTAGATTAATCCTAGCATGTGAGAATTGACTAAGTCGGTCAACACGTAATTTAAGCATACAATTAGGTCAAAGTTGGTTTTAGATTGATTACATGTGAAACATACAAACAATATGATAATAAAGAAATAAAAATATAAATAATTGAAAATTACAATAATTACAATGAATTAATTGATTTACGTCGAAAATACACTTAAAACGGATGGTTTGATAAAAGAAAGAATAAATAAATTAACGAACAGATTATTAGTGATAATACGAATAATAGTTAATTAATACGTAATTAATAAACTAGATCAGGGCAGAAACGGGAGTTCAGAGACAGAACTCAACCCAGAACAGGCGCAGCAGAGCTGCGTCCTTTGGAAGAGGCGCAGCAAACGCTGCGTCTGTTCCTGAGTTCAGTTCTGGATGTGAAGCCGGAATTGCAAATTGTTAATATTCATTGGTGATTTAAGGATCGACTATGGACATTTGACTCGGATAGAAGTGATTTAACATATTATTTACATATGATTGGGTCATAAAAACAATAAAACATGGATAAAATTAGTTAGGACAAATCAATGAAAAGGTTAATTACGGGATTAATGATACAAATTAACAAACTAACCAAATTATTTAGGTTATTAATGACAAACTACTAATGGCAATGATAATAAACAAATGAAAATATATCAATGAATGAATTTCATAGACTCAATATTGATGAATCGAACCTGTAAAAACCCGAATTGATTTCAATGACGAAAACCCGCAAATATGAATTATAAGGGATTTAAGTCGAGAATTAAAAGATGAATTAATTAATAAAGAATTACATGTTAAAGATATTATACTAGAATTATCGTGTCAATGAAACATGAACAAACAAAGACAAAACAAAACAAACAGACGAACAAAAGACGAAGGAAGAAGAAAGGAAGCAGGAACTGCGGCACCTCAGGAAGAGGGGCAGCAGGTGCTGTGTCCCTTCGAAGAGGCGCACCAGTTGCTGCGTCCTTTCTCGACGTTTGTCTCCTGTTAATCCGTATAAAGGGTTTGAAACAAGGTTTTATAAATCGGTTTTGAATGTGTTTTCGACGTAAACCTTACAATAATGATTACAAAAATAAAGTACAATAATAAAAGAAGGGATTTACACCCTCAGACTTACATGTTTGACGAAACGAGATTGATTAAGTTAACGTTTAGTGATGCTCGACTCGAATGTACGACGAAAGTGCCCTCTAAGAGGAAATTAAACAAGATTGATTAAGTTGATTGATGTGGAGTTGGTCAAATTGGTCGGTCATGCAAAACGAGGCTGGTACTCAGAAAGATCCGAGCTTACGTGGTCGAAAGTTCAAGCACGTAGACGCCAAAAAGCAAGAGCGTGGTCTTAGAATGCAAAGGGAGAAGAGAAGGGCGGACGCTCGCGTGGGAAATATGAGGAACGAAAGTCCCTATTTATACTAGTCACACGAAGGAATTAAGGTTTCGGAGAAACTTTGGAAGTGAATCTCGAAAAGATTTGAAAATATGCAGAAAGGAACTGGGGAAGAGGCGCAGCAGCCACTGCGTCTCTTGGAAGAGGCGCAACACCTGCTGCGTCCTTTCCCAAGTGGTTTTCTCCTGCAGAAGAAAGATTTCCGCGTTTCTATTATGGAATTGCGGTTTGATCTCAATTTCCTTAATATTTTATATAATATTTCAGGGATATAATTTGCTAAAGAGATTAAAAGATTGAAAATATGGAATAGAAATATCCGGAACATTCCAGAATATTCTGACTCGGCATTTTAAACGGTTATTAGAAAATGAAGACGGTTTTTTACCCGGACTCCAAATGCGCTCTAATTACTGTCAAAACGACCTTATCGGCGCGTAGATCACGACTATGAGGTAGACACTAGTGTTTGAGCTATCACTTGACGATAAACTTATGAACTGTCATAAATCGTTCCGCGTACCAAACATGCGGCCCAATCATCACCGGGTGGCTTGCGGGAGGTGCAGAAATGAGGTATCTACACTACCATCCCATTTCTCGGCCCACTCAGGTGCACCCACTAGCTGGCGACCACCACGTCCCACGTTGGCCCGTCTTGGGACCTCCTCAGCCTCCTCCTCGACCACCTCCTCTCTCTCTCTCCCCCTACAAGAGCAAGAGAAGGGTCGAAGTCTACGTCCATGGGAGCCCTCCCCAACGTAGAAGGAATGTCACCTGTAACATTAAGGTAAATTATGCCGCGTCAAGCCACGACAAGCCTCGGTGAGGTCGTTTGAAGCATTTTTCAAGACTGAAAGTGGCTCTTTCTCGCCATCTTTGGCCAATTCCTTTGAAACCCGGCCACTCATGTGGAATAGTGCGTCAATAAAATCTAAGTTCAAGCCTAGTCATGGGTTTGAGTCAAAATTTCGGCAGCATTTCGCTATAATAGCGATTATGACCTAGAAAAGTGTCCTGAAAAAGTCATCACAAATAAAAAATCCGACATTGTAGCAAGTTTACCCGTTATACAAGGGTTCCAAAACACCAAATTTCATCAAAAATGGACAATCCTAAAGGCATTTTCGAAGCAGTTTTCGAAACAGCTGAGAAACCGTCTCAATTTCGCTCAAATTCTTAATACTTGACGAAAATTCAAAAAGAACACAAGGTTATGTTCCTAACATTTCCAATTATCCATTTATAATATCAATTTTATCAAACAAATCCATTAGAGGCAAAACCCCCAAATTTTCGACATAAGGGAGGGGAAACCCTAATTTTTTCGGCTCTAATTCGATCAAAAACAAGAATTAAAAGCAAGAATGTGATGCATACCTCGATTAGTCATGATTAATGGCACGGATTGATCAAATTTTGACGGATTTTAGTTGGAATTTAAATGAGTTTAGAAAGGATTTGTGTTTTGTAAATTATGAATAAAACACGGTTTAATCGCGTTTTTACTCAGACAGGGACAAGCCCGGGAAAAGACGCAGCACCGGCCTGCTGCGCCCTTTCCAAGAGCCGCAGCTCTTGCTGCGCCTATTCCCCAGCTTCCTTCCAGCTCGATTTTTGAAAATTCGTTACAAGTTCGTCATTTGTGGGCTCAAGTCTTGTGCACCTCTTCTCCAACGCATTATATATTATATTTCGTTTGTTGGGCATTTATTTTCGTCCGGACCCATATATTTTTCTAAATGGACTGCAAGACCGTCACGATGTTTTATCTCCCAGCAAGGATCTTTTATTAGGATTTCGCTTGCAACAACGAGCGGATTTCCAGCGGTGCTTAGGACGCGCCACTATCAGTCAAGCCTCTTTATTTCCTTTGACGGTGTTTTAAGACACACCTGTATCGATACTTTATCCATCGAGAGTTCATGACAGCCGATTGCACTTCTCGAGAGATGGAGTTTGTTTGGAAGCAGATACAAGCAGATTTCCTAAGAAGTGATTCAATCCAGACAGAATCATCAACATATTCCCCGACGAGAGTTCGCTTGAGATCGACGCAAGCAAATTCCCCCAGCAGTTTCTACCGACGTCCTGCTGCCCTCAATTTTATTAGTGCTCATACCAACCTTCTCTTAGTTTCCCAAACTACTCAGGTTCATGCACCTAGCCTCTACCTATAGGCTCATAATCCTTTAGGATCGCCTTTTCTCAGGGTTCGTACACCCAAACCATGGTTACCCTTAGGCCGCCTTCTCAACGATGTTTTCATTTAGGGTCCCACACCCTAGCACAATCCTTATATATCTTTTAGGTCTTACCCTCAGCTCCTATGCATACCCTCAGCTCCTACGCACCTCTGGAAGCATCTCGAGAAAGAAGCCTCAGGTATGGTTTCTTCTTATGGCTGGCGAGCCTCCTTACGTAGTCTAATGAACTTTAAACGACCCTTCCCGATAGTCGACAGACTCTAAAATGTTCCCGACGACAGGCCCTTGGCTCAGACCCCTTGAGCCGCCTCGCGTCGCCATAGTCGTCAGGTTGTAATCTTCGATTGACCTGATGGCTATACTTTGACTTTTGCCTTGTCCAAGCCTCGGTCAAAGTGGGGGCTATGTAGATACCTCATTTATACACCTCTCGCCAACCACCCAGTGATGATTGGGCCGCATGTTTGGTACGCGGAACGATTTATGACCATTCATAAGTTTATCGTCAAGTGATAGCTCAACTACTTATGTCTACCCCTTGGTCGTCATTTACGTGCCTATACGGTCGTTTTGACAGTAGTTAGAGTCCATTTGGAGTCCGGGTAAAAAACCGCTTCATTTTCTAAGAAACCGTTTAAAATGCCGAGTCGGAAAGCTCTAGAATATTCCGGATATTTGTTCCATAATTTAATTTTATATCTTTTGTGGTAAAATATATCTCGTAAATCTTATTTTAAAGAATAAGGATGTATAGATCTACCGCAATTCAAGCGGAAATCTTTCTTCCGCATAAGGAAACCTCTGGGGCAATGACGCAGTAGATGCTGCTCCTCTTGGAAGGATCGCAGCAGCTGATGCGCCCTTTCTCCAGCTCGTTTCTGCCTGTTTTCATATTTTTTCCGTGATTTCTTTCCAAAGTTTGAGTCATTCCATAACTCTTCACATATTTTAGTATAAATAGAGACCTTCGGTCTCCATATTTTGCACGCGAGTGTCCGCCCTTCTCTTCTCCCTTTGCATTCTAAGACCGTGTTCTAAGCTTTCGACGCCTACGTGCTTGATCAATCGACCACGTAAGCTCAGATCATTCTGAGTACCGGTCACGTTGCATGACCGACCCATTTGACCACTACACATCAATCAACTTAATCTAAATCCTCTAACGAGGGCACTTTCTACATACATTCGAGTCGAGCAATCACTAAACGTTAACTTAGTTAATCTCGTTTCGTCAAACATGTAAGTCTGAGGGTGTAAATCCCATTTTTTTTATTGTATTTTATTTTTATATCAATCAATGTAAGATTTACGTCAAAAATACATTCTAAACCAACTTTTAAAACCCTTTTATCAAACTGTTTTTACGGAATAGCAGCAACCAGACGTCTAGATGAAACGCAGCAGCAGCTGCGCCTCTTCGAAGGGTCGCAGCATCTGCTGCGCCTCTTCCAGAGGATGTCGCTGCTGCCGCTCTTCTTCTTCTTCGGTTTTTCTGTTGTCTCGCTTCTTTTCCTTTACTTTCTTATTTTCTTTCTTTTCTTTATACATAAAATAATTTTAATGTATTCCTTTTAATTATCACGTTTTTTTTACGAATTAAATCCCTTATAATCAATATTTGCGGGTTTTCGTCACTAAATCAAACCCGGATTTTAGAAACTCGATTTGCTCATATCAAGTTTCTGGAATTCGTCCTTTGTACATGCTTCCATCGCTTATTTTCAGTTTATTTAGTTCTTTCGAGTTCATTTCCCACCATCGTAATTAAATCTAATTCGTTTTAATTCGTTTATAATTCATTCTTAACTCGTTTTAATTAGTTTTAATCCGTGTTTATCGCTTTTATGGCGGTTATATGTAATTAATATGTTAAATCACTTTCACTCGAGTCAAATATCGATAATCAATCACAAAACATACCAACGAACATTAACAAACACACGGTTCTGACTTCACAGCCAGAGCTCAACTCAAGAACAGACGCAGTAATAGCAGCGCCTCTTCCAAGGGATGCAGCACTGATGCGCCTGTTCTGAGTGAGTTTTGTCCCTGAATTTTCGTTCTCGCTTTGACTTAACCTTTAATTACGTAATTAATTGACTATTAACCATAATGTCACTCTTAATCTGTCTTATTTTTGTTACTTTATTTTTAACCCTTTTGTTTTGTTTTCTTTTTCTTCAAATTTCCGTCTTGAGGGTATTTTTGACGTAAATGAGTTAAATTATTGTAATTCATTGTAATTTTTATTATTGCTATATTATTTATCGTTTCTCGTATGATTTCCATGTTTTCACATGTAATTAATTCTAATTCCAATTCGACATAATTAAGTGCTAATAATTTGTTCACCGACATAGTTTAATTCACATGCTAGGATTAAAACGTTGTTTGTTGCATTGCATGCATATAATCGACAACATATCAAATAAGAACGATTTCCCCAATCATTAGTAGTGACCGCTATCGAGGCGGGCGGAATTAGGTGTTCAGTAAAAGGACTTCCTAATACGTACCATCACCCTTTACTCCAGATCTCTGTGAACATCCGTGTTCGTTGGCATCCACGAGAGTCATTCTAGACATAGAATGCTAAGGGTAACGAGTTCTTAATGTTTATGTCACTACTTTGTGTCTTGACATGGTACGAGGTATTCGAACGGTTTCCAATTTTCCACAATAAATTGGTGGCGACTCCACAAATGCAACGCTTGTCCCAAGCTCCCCCATGGCCCATGTCCACACTAACTCACACACTTAGTTTTTGCTGATGACTTACTTGCCAACACTTGAGGGCATCTCTCTTCCATTCTTGTCGTAGTCAAGTGCCTTCACCAGTTTGCTGCATTATGAGGTCTTCTGGTCAATCCAATGAAGTCTAATCTCTATTTTGGTCGGGTTTCTGATCCAGTTAAGGCACTTGTTGGCCCTGATATTTTGCACTACTGACAAGATAAAATTCTACCCTGACCTGACGATCAGGACAGGGCCGTCAGGGTAGTCCAAGCTTGGCACCAGGCAAGAGAGGACAACTGTCAAATTTAAGGTCAACATTTGACTAAGTCAAGAATAATTATATAAGATAATTACCACATAAATATGGTAATTAAGATCATATTGATGATGAAGATTTGGTCATAAAGAGGAAGCATTAATCGGGTAATAAATGACTATTAAGGAGCAATCAAGTCTGCATTTAAGAAGACAGATATGCAATTAATGGGACAATTAAGAGAGAATGTTTGCTCTTAAAGGTGAAGATTACTTAACCATTGGAAAAGGCTATATGAGGAGAAGCAAGCATCATTTGAAGAGACACACAACACACAACACGTTCTACATTCTACATACAACATATACGATATTCTCATCTTAAGAAAGATTAGACTTAGCAAATATATTACAAGCATCCATACAATTGTTCTTATATTCTCCCAATTACAATAATGAAATCCTCTCCTGGCTTGGTGCCCGTGGTTTTTTCCCATTTAAGGGTTTTCCACGTATAAATCTTTGTGTCATGTTTTCTTTTATTATTCTTTACTTTTACTTTCGTTTCTATTTACATTATAATCAACCCTGCAATGGTACGATTAAGATAACATCAAATTAGGATGATACTAGTTAAACCCCCGTACTTCTACCCTTGTCGTATTTCTAGCATGTGCAATATACAGTCAAAACAGCTCTCATATTATCTAAAACTGGATATACTCAGGGTGATTTGCCTATAAGATATCTCGGGATCCCTTTTTTTAATTCCACGCTAACTCAGTGCATGTTCACTCCCATGCCTTTGTTGGTTTGAATTCAAAATCCTATGGTGAATAGACACCATTTCAAGAGAAGGACGATTTTCAACAGTCTCTGTTTGGATTTCAGAAATAACCTCAGCAGGTTTAGCAGTTGTTGATGAAGCACCAGGAGTCATAGCACCCCTAGTGGATTTTTTCTTGGCAACCATAGTTGATAAATTTCTGGGAAAGTTGAAGATTGATGAAGAAGATTGAAGATGAGTTTTGTACATTGGGAGAAAATTGATCGGTTTTTGGTGAAAGTTGTCACATTTAAACCAGCTAGCCTTTTTTTTATGATGAGGATGCTAAACCATCTCAAGTAAGTTACTTAATGATGATGTGGTTATCTCCTCATTACTGGACTGACCCGGCGATAATGAGGAAATAAGGGGCAATTGTTGGGCCTGGTATTTCGCACTACTGACAAGACAAAATTCTACCTTGACCTGACGATCAAGACAAGGCCGTCAGGGTAGTCCAAGCTTGGCACCGGGCAGGTGAGGACAACGGTCAAATGTAAGGTCAACATTAGACTAAGTCAAGGATAATTATTTAAGATAACTACCACATAAATATGGTAATTAAGATCATATTGATAATGAAGATTTTGTCATAAAGACGAAGCATTAATCGGGTAGTAAATGGCTATTAAGGAGCAATTAAGTCTGCATTTAAGAAGAAACATATGCAAATAATGAGGCAATTAAGAGAGAATATTTGCTCTTAATTGAGAAGATTACTCTACCATTGGAAGAGGCTATATAAGGAGAAGCAACCCTCATTTGAAGAGAAACACAACATATTCTACATTCTACATACAACATAAACGATATTCCCATCTCTAGCAAGACTAGACTTATCAAATATATTACAAGCATCCATACAATTGTTCTTATATTCTCCCAATTACAATAGTGAAATCCTCTCCTAGCTTGGTGCCCGTGATTTTTTCCCATTTAAGGGTTTTTCCACGTATAAATATTTCTGTCATGATTTCTTTTATTATTCTTTACTTTTACATTCGTTTATATTTACATTATAATCAACCCTGTAATGGTACAATTACGATAACATCAAATTAGAATGACACTAGTTAAAGTCCCGTACTTTTACCCTGGTCGTATTTCTAGATATTCTGGGGCTTTGTTGAGTATTAGTGGAAACTACAATTCAAAATATACATAATCAAAATAGATATAATACATGGAAGTATACAGAATTGAACTCAATTTACGTTTGAAATAGTTTTTAAGTCACACTAACCCGTATTGGAATGGTAGATAGTTTTCTGTTGATAACCTCCCACATGGACTGACAAACGTAATAGGCGCATTGTTTGTCGTCTGGTGCTTTAGGAGACTATTATATAAATCACACACAAATCAGCTGAATTAGATAATCAACCTCTCGCAAAAACATTAATTAAATGATCCGAGTAATTATTAAGATCACACTTACTAATGGCGTGATAAAATTGGGAACAACATTGCTTTCATATTTCCCAAGTGGGCATAATCTTTTTTTTGCTTCAAAAACACTAATTCATAAATATACACACATGCCATTATTATTTGCATATATATGGCTCAAGTCATACAATAACAAATGACATTATTTAAGGTTGTAAACTTACTCAGTTAACATCCTTACACAACTGTCAGAGGGTTTGCCTTCGCGAGAGTCAATCCAGTACACTGTTTTTGTTTCCACTGGGATTGCCAGTAGCACCCAATGCTTCCTATTCAATTTGGGACATTGAACTGTTAGTTCATTTACATGCATTTAAGCATGTTAATAATAAATTTATAGAACCCTGATTCATTACAATAATCACGTACTATACATACATATTCTCATTGTAGGGGGGAAGCCATAGTTTTTTGGACGACATCAACCGACGAGCGATACTATTGATTTGTTCTTCGTATGAAATTCTCTGCACAGAGAACGCCTTAGGACTCAAGAATCCGTAGGCGTGAATTGGGGGACCTTCCACTCAGCGATCTGATTATTCAGGTACCTATTACGCCACATGGAACGGAAAATGTTATTATAATTGATAATTTAAACAAACATCATTATTCGTAAATGGAAATGACTAAATGGTTTTATTAATAAAACTTACTTCATCCAAATCAAAATGTGAATAGCATCTAAATTGTCAATGTCGACAAATTCCATCAGTTGCTTCGGGTCCAGTACGGCTATATCAGCTGCGCCCATAATTTCCTCTTCAATGTTAACCATGACTACATCCCCTCTAGGTGACTTCTTTACAGCCAGGTTGTGCAAAGCCATCAGCGAAGCAGTTTTCGTTTTTTTTCTTATATTCACACGATTCATAATAAGAATCATAAGCAGGCTTGACTGCAACAACTTCCGTTGACGTAGTAGTAATTGCTTTAGCTGCCACCATGGCTTTCCTTAACTTCTGCAAATGTAAAGATTAAAGTACTTACGATGTGTAAATATTCGTACCCTAATATATTTAAAGAACAAGTAATAATTAACGTCTGCGTATAGGTACCTCATGGATGACAACATTGATGAGGTTGTTAGGCCATTGCACATAAGAGCTTGGGGCTTCTTTTAAATAAGTGATCTCCTCCTTAGGAAATGGTACTTTTACTTCCCCATACTCGTTTTTATATAATTGGGACACTTCCACTTTCCTGCAATTGTGACGAAGGGGTATACCATGAACTTTAACTTGTTGAAGTCGGTCGTAAGCGAACACGTATCCCCTAGTAACAACAACTTTCTGTTTCCCCTGTAAATAGAACAGACGACAAGCCACCTTGCAATCGCCCTTTACGACGGCTTTAATCAATTAGTACACATACATTCACTACCTTTAATAAATTTCATAAGTAAACAACGTGTACTGAGATGAATAATTATAAACTAGCAGTTATTACCTTTTTCGGTGTAGAGAAGAACGTCTGATCATCAACTACCTCAATCTCATCCTGTGTCACGGCCTTCCTAGCTTCCTCTTCCTCTTCAACTGCCTGATATCAATCCTCGGCTCCCACCTCAGTCTCCTTTGCCATTTCCTTCTCCCTTGCCAAGTCCTCCTCGGCTTCCTTCTGTACATTAACACTTGTCCATAGAACACGTACTGATTTTCCAAATCATGTAACACATTGTATATATATATATAAGACATAAATATTATTACCTCTTTTTCCTTCTCCTTCTCCTCCTCCTCCTCCTCCTCCTCTGCTTCCTTTATGACTTGTTGAACCATATCCAACTCTTTTTCTGATGGCTTTTCCCCAGTTTCCAACATTCTCACCATCAACCTGGCTATTTTATGTAGTTGTGTAGTAGAAATTAATGTCAGCATATATAGTTATAAATTACGTTGGTTCAAATACAGTATTTATAGATTACCATCTTGGAACCATCACCACTTCGAGTAGTTTTCCCAAAATACTTAGTGATACCAACATGCGTCGATACCCCTCTCACACGACATGGATGCTCTGCTTTGCCGATTGTCCTAGCAAGAATGTCATCACGTCCATCAGGCTTCCATTTTCCTTCCTGTACCTCCTTCTCACAAATCCTCTGCATACACATAAAACCATTAAGCAACTCACAATTATATAACTCCGGCCACCAGCGGTAGGGGTGACATATTTATTCAAACTTACAATTTTCTCTTTGATGTCCTTATCATATTCAGTTTCCGTCTTTCCATTCTTAGGAGTGTGATCTTCCACCCAAGCGTCATGACGACTGAAGTTTCCAAGCTTTGTCTACAATTCAGTCATCACATTGATATCCTCTCAAAATATGTATGATTACTATGAACATATATAACATTCATCACCTAATAGTCTAATACTATAAGAATTATGTACTTACAAGTTTTTTCTTAATCAATCTATAACCACCTTGGGAGCCGTAAAAGACGGTCTTTTCATTGAAATGTTTGCCTTGTTCCTCTCACTCATAGCCTTCATCAAATAAATTGTATCAAGAAACGTAAGCATGACCAAACACTAAACTAAGTATACTTCTTATTATTATTAAGTTACCTTAAACTTGTCAGACTGCCTATAAGCGATATAGCTATCCCAATGGTCTTGACTGACATACGGATACTTCTTTGTTGGTGGGTTCTTGTTCATCTCCCCGGTTTCCTTGTCTTTTTCTTTAGGTTCTTATCATACATTTCGGGGACAACGTAAGCTAACTACTGCATATATGATGAGTATAGTTAGTACAAGTGTTTTGGCTAAAACACATATCAAGTAGTAACTTAATTTCAGTTAAAACATTTATTATTGTATATACATACCTTTATTCTGTTTATTAGCATGGTGTTCCGTATTTTACTCAGTTCACTGATACGCGGCGTACCGAGAGGCACATACTATCTTACACAACAACCAATCTAACTCGCAAAATACCCTGCATACTCACCATATGGCAGCCCCGTATTTTTATCCCACTGTAAAGGATTAGGTATCTTTGAATTTATTTCTTCTAGGGAAACCCTGTGGCGCATTCGACCCGCAGTGTGTTGCAAATTATTCTCATCACCTGAATCGTCGCCAGACGCATTTTCATCGTTTCTTTTCCGCTTTTGGACCATATCTAAACCAGAAATTAATAAACAAATAATAATAATGCATACTTATAATGACAAACAAATCTCTAGAGAGGAGGGTTTATTACTTCTTTAAAGAGGAGAATCCGGATTGATCTGGCAGCAGCAATGACGATGATGACGATGACTGCGACGGCGATGGGGTAGGCTGGTGGTTGTGGGGAAGCTCAATGTTTTAAGGATATTATGTGGGGGGGAAGCTCAAAGTATATATGTGTGAATAATACAACACTTGTAAGACCTTGTTTATTGGAAAGTAATAAACACGGTATAAGAAAAACCGTTGTATTTTGTTCCCAAACATACAACGGTTTTGATTGAAATCGTAATTGATTAGTACTGTCTACAATGGGTTAGAAATAACCATTCTCTGTAATATTTTCATGTTGTTTGATTTTCCCCCCAAGAAATAAAGCATCATTTTTATATACATAACAACAGCCTGAACCGTTATAACTATATACGTCCTGAACAACGGTTTGGGTATAACCGTTTTATTTTATATTTCATTGTGTTTGATTTTACCGCCAAGAAATAAAGCATCATTTGGTATATGCCAGCTAATTACAATATGTTTCTTAGAAAATCTTGCTTATTTCCATTAATTTAAAGGATTACAAGTTTACACATAAAGAGTACAAACTACCACCATACATAATAAACTAGGTAAATAACAATTAGAAGAAGAAATTTGACAATTAACTTAAGCCATGCCTCATTATTTTTGAGTTCTACAATATCCATGGTTAACTTCTTGCATTCTTCTTTTGCCTTCAATATTTCACTGTCATTTCCCCGCTTCGATTCTTCAAGTTGATATAGTATACTTCGTACTTGAGTAATTTCGATATCCATGCTCTTTTTCTCATTCACTAACTTGTTTATAACCTTCCTCTGTCACTCAGTCATTGGTTCATCAACCCACTTGAAGTAATTGCATCCACGCATTTTAGTCTCGGGATTATAGAATTTGCAAGGAAGAAACTTTCTTCCCGGATTTTGCAAAGTCCAAGAAGTCATAATCTGTCGGAATCGAGCAATTACATGTCTCTGTTGAAATAGAGGAAGAAGAAGAGCTACCACTTGACATAATTTAAGTAATAAGAGAGAGAGAGAGAGAGAGAGAGAGAGAGAGAGAGAGAGAAATGAAGAAATAAAGAAAGAAAGAAGGTTATTTAAAATAAAATTATTCAGCAATTGGATAATTTAACACGGTTCTTATAAGAACCGTTGTAATTATCTTATTAATATCTTCCAATTTCCATTTATTTTTAGAGGTGTTTATATTCTAACACGGTTCTTATGCACTACCGTTGTCATTATATTATATGTTATTGTTTCATTCATTTGTCTGTTCGCACGTTATTTAAAATCTATGTTAATAAGAATTTGCATGTAATAAAGAGTAGAACTATATGTTAAAACTTAAAACGAGCATATTATACAATGGCGCAAAAAAAAAAAAAAAATCAGTACAACAAGGGAAAAAAAAAAGGAAACACAATAAAAAATAAAAAAACAACAAACACAAACAGCTAACTAATTAGTACATTAATCAAACACCATAACAGGAGTTTGACTAGGAGGTGGGTACTGAGGATAAACTTGATTATAAATCAAGCGTACTACATCGGCATCAAGACGGTGATCAAAATGAGGCACTTCTTCGTCTTCCCATGATTTCGGTACATTAATAAAACTGTACGGAATGAACCTCCTCATCAGAGGAGCATCCTCAGCGGTGGAAATTCATATGTAAGGCCCAGCGTGTACATAACGATCCTCAGGGTCGTCGCCATAAAAGTCACTTTTGCCCCTTTGATGGTCACGTGATGCATACCTTGCAGCGAGTTGTTTTGCTTGGCGAAAATCGTCAAGACCATCCCCTCGAAACACGATCAGAGCATATCCAAGAAACACACGACCAGAAATCCAAGCCGGGTGGATTGCCCTAACATTTGAAAACCCATTCTCAATGAGGATGTCCCTCAATGGGTTAAGAGACTTAGAAGCTGGCTTCCCAGCAGCATCGCGTATGACTGGGAGATTGTGAATTATGCACGTAATCGGGTTAATATAGCGGGTTACTGATTGCTCAGGAGGTGCGACTGCGGATGATGAAGACGACGACATTCTTTTAATTATTATATGTATGTATATGTAGATTATTTAAAAAGTGAAGTAGAAAGTTTAGTAATAATAAAGTGATTCTTATTGTTACTGAAAATGTGATGCTGTTTATAGTATAATAAAGCTATAATTAATTAGACTAATTTCATCCATACGTTACATTCAAACTTGTATTAATTGTGCATGCATGCATGAGGTGACTAATGGTCAAACAAACAATAATAATAGGTCATGCATTGGTAAAACCACAAACTTTTCAGTTTTCACAGTGGATCTGTATTTACAACGGTTATAAGAAAAACCGTTGCTTATTGGTGTAATATGACAACGGATTTACAATAACCGTTGTTGATATATGAAATATGATAACGGCTTAACAAATAACCGTTATCATTTTGTGTTATACTTACGTTCAAACAATCAATACTGAAACTTTGAATCAGAAAAAAGTAAAAATTACAGGGCATGCATTAGTCAAATCACAAACAGTAGAAAATCACAGATAATTAAACAATTTTTTTGAAAACGGATTCTGTCCAACCGTTGTTGATATGTGTAATATGATAACGGCTTAACAAAGAACCGTTATCATTTTATGTTATACATATGGTCAAACACGCAATACTGCAACTTTGAATCAGAAAAAGTAAAAATTACAAGGCATGCATTAGTCAAATCAATACCGTTGTGTTTTTAGTCATTGGACAACGGTTTTTTGATAATCTTTTTGTTGTTACTAATTCCACAACGGTTTTCTGATAACCATTGTGTTTTTACTAATTGGACAACGGTTTTTTGATAACCGTTGTAAGCTAATATGTTTAACACGGTAAAGTTGACCGATTCTTATTTAACTTGTACCGTTTCCACTTTCCAATTCTTAATTTGTTAAGTTTCCAATACTTATCTTATTATTATACCGGTTCCAATTCTTACTATCTTATTATACCGTTTCCAATACAACCCAAACTCATTATAAGTATAATTATAATTTTCACAATCTTAACTTGTACCGTTTGCACTTTCCAATTCTTAACTTGTTAAGTCCTCCATTAATTTTCCACATCGATTATGTCGTCAAGTTCATCAACTTATAGTGGTTCATATTATTCATCCGCTGATAATGATGATGATGAAGCATCATATGAACCTCCTGCAGGACCCCCCAAGTAGATTTATGTACGCTAAACCCTTTACGTGCATCATTCACAATCTCCCGTATACAGAGGACGGGCTTGGAAAGGCTATACTCTTGTATAGCCTTGCCTGGTTAATAGGTTTGATTCGGTTAGCCGGATTGAATTTGGTTCAAACTATCTACCAGGACAATGATGCGCATGATGGCTTCGGGCGGTGCGCCCTCATCGAGTTTGGCGGGGGTGAGGAGCGGGAATGCTTTCGTCAGGCTCGCAAACTTGAGCGGGCATTCTATAACAATGACTCTTCGAGACTCTGGTTTGATCACGATGATCAGCGGGTAAGCCCATATTTATGGGTTGCGAATGAATCTGACCGTCTCCTACTACTTACGATTCTGCACCGCCAAGGTCGCATTGCCGAGCAGGGGACGGTGTCATTGCAATGGGAAAACGACTGTGTGTATTGGGCTGAAGTTAAAAGAGACATATATGGTGATATTGTCTCTGAATTCCAGAGGATGGGGTAACAAAAAACATGCTCCCTCCATTCAACTCCACACTACACATTTGCTTTTTCACGTTTGTCAACGCTTGTTTTACGCGATTTTTTTTTCTTTCGCTTGATATTTTAATGTAGTCCTAAAAACCTAAGTCATTATAATAAAAGTTTGATATTTTTCTGGTAATATTGTCTCTGAATTCTAGAGGATGGGGTAACAAAAAACGTAACAAAAAACATAAATAATTAAACTTTAATTCAAACCACCACCATAATCCAAATACAACTTACAATGCCAGATAATAATTAAAGACTTAATTATTAGAATCTGATGAAGTATTAGGATACTCATTATGAATTTCGGTATAGATCAAGTCGTAGATCAGCCCTTCATTATCACCGGGAAGCGCACGTGGAATGGCCTCTTTCTCCCATGACATAGGCACGGTGGCAAGAATGTGATGCTTCCTGCAATGTTTCAGCAGATGATGATCAAGATGGGTCGCAACCCATAGATAAGGGCCTTGTTGTTTATCATCCGAATAGAAGTCCTCTTTCCCTGCATCTTCCCTCACAAATCTAGCCCCTGATTTTCTTGTCTGACGAAAACTATCATGGCAGTTGGCTTTGTCAAACACGATAAAAGCGAAGCCTACAAAACCTTACTTGTTTGTAGACACAGGGTACACTTTTTAACCGCGGTGAAACCGGAGTCATGAAGCATTTGCGTCAACCACCCAAAATTAGGGTTTAAACCCTTTTCATTCACACCATAATGAACCGGGAGATTATGGAAAATGCAAGTAAAAGGCTGTGCATAACGAGAATGTGATTGTAGCTCCGATACACCAGCCATATTTTTTTATAGAGAAATTTAGAAAGAAATTAAAGAGTAAATGTTTGATAATTTAGAATTTGACCTAATACATTATGAAGACATATTTATAGAATTATTTTGGTCAAATTGAATATTATTGGTCAAATTGAATATTTATTAAAGTTCTGATAAAGTTTTGAATGCAGTAGTCAAACTGAAAAATCTAATCAAATACTGACAACGGTTGAATTGAAAAACCGTTATTTCATAATAAAAAATAATAACGGTTACAAAAAATCCGTAGCTATAACATAACAACAGGTAACAAAAACCGTTGCAGGTGTTAATTTAGTAACGGTTTTCGAAATGCCGATATCTTAAACTGGTAACGGTTTTCTAACAATCGTTGATAAGAGTGGTTCTATAACGAGTTTTTGGAAACCGTTAAAAGTTTTTGACAACGGTTTGTTAAGCAGCCGTTGTCAAATTATAATAACAACTGTTTTCGAAGGAAACCGTTATTCCTATTAGCGCGGTCTAGGTTTCCGCCAATATTTGGAAAACGGTAATCTAAGTATCGTTATTAAATGCATTTAACCGTTGTGATACGCTCCTTATTGATTGGCAGATTTGGCGTAGTGAAGCTTTTATTGCAGGTTTGACCAAACCTCCATGAAGTAATATGGATTTTATATTCCTAAGATTATGAGATATAGAGCAATAATATTGTATTCATTGTTCATATGTGATAATCGCATTTATCGTTTGAGTTTTAATTTAAACTCTTTTATTACTTTGTTATATCCAAATAGGTTGTAAGGACAACATTGAACCCTATTAAAGTGAACTGGATTAACATAGTATTAGCCCCTAGTCACTTATATGAGGTGACGTCTCCGAGTGACTAGAGTGTGAGTCGATTGATGGCAAGTTCAAGTGCCATAGGATCATAAGAGATGACTAGTTGATCACATAGGCAGACTGTATGGGACACTCTGTCGGGCAGTGACCGCTTATAGAGTTCTGGTATTTTTTATATAGCATGGTCGTGGCGAGAGCTACTATAGTATTCTTTTTGAGTCGATTCTTTAACTAGAGACTGTTCGCCCAAGGTGGCACAGTTTTTGATTGACTTTGATTTTTGCTCCACGACTTCCGAATATGGAGTGCAAATGGGCATTTTTTGGGTCATGATGAGTTGTGGCTATTCGAAGGGAATATTGCGATAGGAATTGTCCACCCCTTGTCAGGGTTATCTAAATCTCAGTTCCACTCAAGGAGTAGTGAACTGGAAATGCGTGGCCACGCTCGGAAGGTATCTACGGCAGATAATTCCGGTCAAACAGTTACTCTCCAAATCGAGGAAACCACTCTAGATATGATCACGTGCAAGTACGACCTGCGAGACACCTTGCATTGAGTGGAAGATAGTAATAGGATAAGAGAATTGGTGACGCACACTTGTCTCGGACAAGTGGAAGATTGTTAGAGTATGTGTCCTCGACAATAGTGTGATCACATATTTAAATCTCATAATAAGAATACATAAGGGATGATACATTATATAGTCAACTGATCAATATTTATCGGTAACGATTGGCTGACTAGAGTTTGACATTACTGTGGTTTGACGGTGGTGATCAGTTGATCCCTTGAGGTCACACCTATAGGATGGAACCAAAATTATTAACTGATCAAATGTATTTGATACAGGTTGATCAGTTCCTTATATTTATATATGTATATTTAATATATATATATATATATATATATATATATATATATATATATATATATATATATATATATATATATATAGTTGTGTGAGTTTGTTGAAGTCGAGTTTAGAACTCGCGTCAACACAGGTTCATTATTCAATTATGCGATAATTGACTAATGAAATTTTATATCTTATTGTAATGTGATTAAATAAGATTTACTTTAATAATTAAGTGTTAATTTATTAAATTAATCGAGGTATTGTATTTTTAGAGGTAGAGGTTATTTGTTGATTATATTTACAAAGAGTTGTAAATTTATTAAATTGGACATTATAAGACTCATTATATTTTAATATAATGACATAATTATCACTTAAGAGTTAAGTGTATATTAATTATTGGTTTAAATTATATATTTGTTATATGATCAAACTAATGCTTATTTATAGAAGATAAATAAACATATGATTCTTGTATTTGTGTGACAAACATTACAAAATCAAAGTGGTCCATTTTATCTCATGTTGGCCGAAAATATGATGTTGGACAACATTTTATTTTTGTCTTTTCTTTAATCAACTAGTTGCATGTAATGATTTCCCTACATGCATGCTTATGACAATAACCTAGTCTAATACAATGATACCTACTTTTGCATGCAAATAAAATAAGGAAAAGTAATTTTCCACTCAGGGCTACATGGAGCCGGTTTTTTGAGCTTATAAGGGGCAATTGGTTGCTCATTTTTGTAGTTCTAATTTTTGCATGCTTCTCTCTAAAAATCACACAACCACATATTATCATTATTACATTACTAGAGTAGTAATAAAGATAATATTAAGGGATTAAATTCTTAACAATATCTAGTTAATATTATTAAGAATTATTTGGGTAAAATCTTGGGTGCAATTGATAAGAGAGTTTCTACTTTGAAACTTTGGAGGATCATCCTATTCTTCATAGCTCAAGAACAAGGTTGGAAGGAGTCCATCCTTGTGCCCATAATTCCGACCCTTTTATTGTAAGGAAAAATCATTTTCTCCTTTTACTCCTTTTGTTTGCATGTAACTAGATTCACAAAATCTAAATTAATAAGTAACTTATATCTACATTAGAAATGTCTAATAAGAGGGTTACAGAACCTAACACTTTTGATTTATACCATTAATCTATAACCAAAGAGTAATGAGTCTTTGGCACCATTGGAAATATGGAAATCTAATATAAAATACATTACAAAAATAAAAATCATATGTTACTTATGACCATAAAATATATAATTTTTTAAATTTAAATAGTGTGTCCCGTGAAATAAATTTAAAGGGATGTCGTATCACGTGTCCGTGTCCGTTTTGGTGCTACCTAGTCTCCCATTAGCCGGCCCTGACTATGACCTATGTTTCATTCGACGATAATTCTAAAAAGTCATATATATATATATATATATATATATATATATATATATATATATATATATATATATATATATATATATATATATATATATATATATATAGTGTCAAGTTCTTCTAACTCCCTTTTTTTTTGAGTCCATAAGTCCCTCCCACAACCCTTGGATCATGCATGGGGGAAGGTTGAGATTGAAAGCAAAAAACACACTTAACACTAATTAATTCACTTCTCTCTCTAGTTTTAATAATACATTCACTAATTCATTATCATACACAATTAACACCATATTTTGTCTTATACTTCAAAGTTTATGAAAATTTTGTTAACATTTTTCCTGTTTCGATTTTTTTCGTTTTTTTTTTTTCGAGACAAGTTTTCGACATTTTAGGATTTTACGAGTGTAATTCTAACAGCAAAAAGTGTAATTTTAAGGAATATTTTCAAGAATTTAGCGTTTTACAAGTTTAACTTCAATCTTTTCCGAGTGATTTTAACGAATAATATTTTGAATTTTTGTCATTTTATCACAAGTTATTGTAATTTAGCATTTTACAAGTGTTATTTTAATGACAAAAAGTGTTATTTTAGTCCAGGTAAGTATAATTTCAGTCCAATGAGATTGTTATTTTTAGTCAAGGAGAATGTAATTTTAGTCCAGAAAAGTGTAATTTTAGTCCAAAAAAGTATAATTTCAGTCCACTGAGAATGTAATTTTAGTCCATTGAGAGTAACATTAGTCCTATGAGAATATGACCAAGTCCATGGAGAATGTAACATTAGTCCAATAGTAGTAAGTGTAATTCTAGCAGAAAAAGTGTAATTTTAGCCGAAAAAATTGTTATTCTATCAGAAAAAAGTATAATTTTAACAAAAACAAAAAGTGTAATTTTAATGGAGAAAAGTGTAATTTTAACAGAAAAAAGTGTAATTTAAATGAAGAAAAGTGTAATTTTAACAGAAAAAAAGTGTAATTCTAACGGAAAAAAGTGTAATTCTAACAACAAAAAGTGTAATTTTAGCCGAAAAAAGAGTTATTCTAGCAGAAAAAAGTATAATTTTAACAGAAAAAAAGTGTAATTTTAATGAAGAAAAGTGTAATTTTAACAGAAAAAAGTGTAATTCTAACAACAAAAAGTGTAATTTTAGACGAAAAAAGTGTTATTCTAGCAAAAAATAAGTATAATTTTAACAGAAAAAAGTGTAATTTTAATGAAGAAAAGTGTAATTTTAACAGAAAAAAGTGTAATCCTAACAGAAAAAAGTGTAATTCTAACAACAAAAAAGTGTAATTTTAGCCGGAAAAGGTGTTATTCTAGCGGAAAAAAGTATAATTTTAACAGAAAAAAGTGTAATTCTAACAACAAAAAGTTTAACTTTAATAATAGAACTTTAATAGAAAAAAGTGTAATTTTAATGGATAAAAGTATAATTTTAATGAAGAAAAATGTAACTTTAATAGATAAAATAAAAAATGATATTATGTGAATCTAAAATTTAAAAAAATAAAATTTATTTTCAAAAAATTACATCTAAAAGGATCACATGTTGCCCGACTTTAAGGCTCGGCACCTTATCCACGTCAGTACAATGAGCATGCGACTTTATTTTACGAAAACAGCACGAGAGTTCTAAATACCCATTTTCCTGAACACTATGAACAACTGCTATTCCTTCATTGCTGGGACTATTCCAGTCATAACTTGGTCTAGTTCCCAAAAATCAAAATTTGGGGAAAAAAAAATGCAAATTCCAGATTTGAAAAAAATAGTATAAATTCTAGATCTGAAAAATATAAATAACCACCACCATAGCCGTTCAAGACCAACCACCAACACCAACCATAGCAACCCACCTTTTCCCCAGATCTGAAAAAAAGGAGAAGAAGAAAAGGGAGGCTGTAGGCGGCAGTCGGCAGGCGGCAGGCAGACCAAGGGGTGGCGGCAGGCGTGTTTGCAGATCTGAACAAAAGGAGGAAGATGGTGGCGTGGGTCAGAGGTGGGAGGACGTGGTGGCGAGGAGAGGTGGTCATGGGTGGGTCAGAGGAGAGGCTGACAGTGACTGGGGTGAGGGTGAGGGTGCGGTGGTTTCGGTGTGGTGGGTGAGGGTGTGGGTGTCGGGGTGAGGGTGAGGTGATTTCGGTGTGGTGGGAGAGTAATATGGAGGGAGGTGGTGGTATGGCGTGAGTGAGGCGGTGGTGGCAGCGGGGTGGGGAGGTGGTGGTAGCCGGTGGGTTGGGTTGGAGAGAAAAGGGGGGGAAAATTTTTGATTTTTTTGTTTTTGAATTTGTTTGGTTTTTCAGAGAGGAGAGGTTTTTGAGAGATAAAAAATGAGTGAAATTATGAGATATGAGAGAGAAGTGGTGTTTGGAAAAGTATATATATTAAATTAGTAGTTAATTAGGAAGAGTTAGTGATTAATTAGTATAGGTAGTGAGAGAGTGGGTTTAATGAGCTTTAATCCCCTATTTTTTGCTTCCAATCTCAACCCTCCATCTTCCTCATCCAATGGCTCTAAAGGGAACTTATGGACTCAAATATAAGACATGGACTCACTTGATCTTATTATATATATATATATATATATATATATATATATATATATATATATATATATATATATGAATGAGATCATGTGAGTATACACTATCTTTTTGAGGATTGAGGATTTCGTTACAATATCAGAGGTTCTTCAATACAATATCACAGGTTATTCGATAAAATATCACGCAAAAAAACATCTAAGAAAAAAAAAATTTAAATTTTTTTTTTTATAATTTTCTTTTTTGCAAAGGTCAGGTTTTTGCGTGATATTGTATTGAAGAACCTGCGATATTGTATTCACTAATCCTCAATCCTCAAATATTTAGGAGTTCTCACCGGATCCCGACTATATATATATATATATATATATATATATATATATATATATATATATATATAGATTTGGGATCCAGTGAGAACCACCAACATAATGAGAACCTTGAGAACTCCACCTTACAGAATTTTTTTCAGAAAAATAATGACATATTTGGATTAAGCATAGAATTTTATGGTTAGAAAACATATTTCTTGGTCTAAAAAGTATTAACTAGTGACGGAAATCGAGGCGAGATACAATTTATTATTTTTCATGCACCTACTACTCATTTTAATGTCTCTATCAATTTTCATGCACCTAGAACTCGTTTTCGTGCACCTAAAGCCTGTTATTTTCATGCACCTAGTATTCATTTTAATGCATGTAACCATTTTCATGCACCTAGTACTCGTTTTCGTGCATCTATAACTGTTTTAGTATACCTAATTATACCTTTGTACATTAAATTTATATTTTGTTATTAAAATCAAAAAAATTTGTTTAGTTATACTAAAGAATGTGTTTGAATATACTAAACTAATAGTAAATGATCCATCAAAACTTTCGAAAGAAGATCTATTGAAGATTTAGTAAGGGTTCTCACGGTTCTCATTATGTTGGTAGTTCTCACCGGATCCTGACCATATATGTTGAAACGCTATGAATGCGCCACGTGCGTTTCAACCTTAATTACAGTCATTAATTACAACTATTTATTAAATATGAACATAATAAATACTGCATAAATCACAACAAAGTTTTAATTATAGTTTAATAATTCATACGGTTTTTATTAAATTATACTTCCTCCGTTCTAAATAATTAACGTTTTCATTTTACGAGGCAAGCCTTTGAATTCAATTTCTACAAAAATACATTGGTTAAAAAGTTATAAAAATTACACGATAAATTTCTTTACGAATAGAGCTTTAATATGAGTATACATTTCAATATATTTCGTTATGTATTTTAAGAGATATTGAAAAGAGAATTGAGTGTATCGAAAAGTAAGAATGACAATTTAAAAAGAACAGAGGAAGTATTATAAGTACGATTATTTGATTCTAAATTTAGTAAAAAAAATATTTTAATAAAAATTCTAGAATGTTAATACATAAAAGATTTTATGAGGGCTTAAAAAGTGTGATAAAGATCATGTGTGTACACAGTGATAGCGATTGCATTTTTATTAAATATTTTATTTGTTGTATTTTAAAATACTTTGATATTAAACCTCAAAAACTATACATGAGAAAAAAGTTCAATCTATTTTATTTATAAGTAAAATCGTAAACACCATTATATATAGTTGTGTCAAAAAAAACATGCAATTTTCTTATAAATATGTTGAACCCTATTGAGGAACGTGTCGTTGTACGCTCTCAAACACATTTATACCCAACTACTAGCATAGCAAGCAAGTCGGGGGCGAACCCAAAGGACGGGGGGTATTTGAATTGTTTAATCTAATTGTAGTTGCACTAGGTTTTTCACAATTGGTTTGAGTTGATGATTCTAAACTAATGAAAGCAATAAAAGGTAAAACAAGCAATAAAAACAAGGATGTGAACACATGGTTAACAATACTAGGAAATCATGGGATCATAGGGGAATCATCCTGAAATAGCATAAATGAATCATATAGATGCAAGCAGTTATTATTGTTGGAATCGAGTTAGTGTATATCTTACAATTCCTAGGGAAACTTAGGTCTCGGAGCCGCGTCGATCAAGACTTTACAACACCTACAAGTCGACTTGGTTTTCCCTATTCATGGTGAGATAACATAAACGAGTGCTAGGAAGGTTTGGGTCCCGGAGCCGAGTCGGTCACGACTATACCACACCTACAATCGACTTAGTTCTTCCTATTCATCTATATGCATGGTCTAACAAGCCTTGAGGTTATTTATGTCTTACAAGTCTTGTTGAAAGGATAAGAGAAACATGCTAGGTTGCCAATCAAGCAATTCATCAAACATGACATGTGCATAAGTTGAAGGTACAATAAGCAAGCATTCATATGAACTCATTAAGCTTAAATCTTATCCCATAATTACTCCCCTAATCCCCCACTAATCCCTAGTTAGGAAACTACTCACTCATTATTATGGAAAACATGTTTACAATGGTGTCAATCATCTTAACAAGTATAAACATGATTGAAGAGTGAAACAATAAGAAATAATTAAGTAAAGAGTGAAGAAATTATTCCAATCTTAAGATGAACAAATGGAAAGGAAAGAATTAGAAGAGAACTTGATTGATTGATGAAGAGTTGTCAATTCTCCAAATAATAACCCAATAATCTTCAATTACCCAATAAGAAATCTTGAACAATGATTGAAGAAAGATTAAATTGCAATTTGTGGAATGATTAAAGATTAGTCTATTCTAATGAGAGTTTAATCTAATCTACGCAAGTTTAATCTCCTTATTATTACAAACGGAGTTTATATAGTGGGTACAACATTAGGTTAAGCAAGGGTATATTAAGGAAATAATATGCTTAAGTGTCGAAGAAGGCTTGCACGTTTCAAGAGGATCCGTGGGAGGCAGTCTGGGCATCAACTCGAGCGAGTTGAGCTCGACTCGAGCGGGTTGAAGGGCCAACTCGAGCAGGTTGCCTTCGACTCGAGCGGGTTGAAGAGGAGAACTTCTTCCCTTGCTTTTACGCCTATGATGCCTTCATATAATCTTATTCCTATCATTCTTGGTCATCATTCTTGCCTCCGCTTCATACTAGTCCATCCAAGATCATCAAGAAACATCTGAATATGTGCGAGAGACGGGAATTCCGCCTCATTATCGCCTTTCCTACAAGACATATAAAATGCACTAGGAAAGAAAATAGGAAGCAATTGACGGATAAAATGGCTATGAAATGCTATATTAGTATGCAAAATTAGGTTCAATTAGGGAATAAATGTGCGTAATCATGAGCCACATCAAATATCTCCAAACCGAACCTTTACTTGTCCTAAGTAAAGAAGTGACTAGAACTAGACCATTATTTAAACTATCCTAATAATAATATCACCGATGTGAGACAAATAGCGGGCCTCACTCCGCCCCTTCAACTCACAACAAGACATCCATGAGGTAAGATGCCTTCTTGCAAGGCAAGGTGGGGCTTGCCAAAATGGTGATGCATCCAAACATTAAGCACACAAAACACGTCAAAGGATGCATCTACAAAAGAATAGTCACTTTCCTCATCTAAGTGGCGGAAATCATCTAAAAGGAAAACAATTTAAGGGTACACACTGCATCATAGATATTAGTTCTCCAAGTTACTAAGTCTAAGAGGATACAAACAAATCACCTCCAAGTTGTGTTAAACTATGCTACTTTCGTCCACAATTGCTAAATGCTTTTGTCAAGAGTCAATTCCCTATGGTGTTAGAAAACACTGTAGGATCGCGGAATTCCCCCTCTTGCCTAGACAAGAAGAAGGGTCGTCCCCTCTCCACTATGCAACAAAAGTAGGATCATCAATGGATAAAAGGGATTCAAAGTGTATGAGTTTCATGATAGTTGTTTGCTTTTGGGTTATTTTTCCCCCCATTTTTGTAGCATTTGACATTGGAGAACATTTCTTGCCATTTTTTATATTTGGCATTTTGATACTTGGCAATTTCAATTTTGCATTTTTTGAACATTTTTCAAAGTAACCCCATTTGTAGCAACGTTACTTCTATTAAAGCATAGGAGTTTATTTTTGCTCCTCATTTCATTTGATGCAATTGTAAACTTTTGATATTGATAACTTGAACTCAATTTAATATTTTTGTGCCCTTTCCCTTTTTGTTGACAAAATGATGGTAGAAGTGCAAGGACGGTTTCATGGCATCAAGGGTCACCTTGGAATAAATGGTAGCCAACGAGTTTTCACACCACAAGGCACTCTTGACTAAGCCTTAGACCATGGGACAAACACTACTATAAATGAGGACTTGGGCCACGGCTAAATTCGTGACGCAAGTGTTAAATTTCCGTGGCTAAATCATTTGGCCACGGGAATACCTTCCGTGACGCAAGTGGCTGTGGCAAAGAGATAGCTACGGGAAAAACAAGAACGTGGATATTATTAAATTTTTGGCCACGGATTCTCTCGTGCCTAATAACTCCCGTGGCCAAAAAATTTCCCGTGGCCAAAAAATAATTCCCGTGGCAAAAAATGTAACACCCCCATACACCAAGGTGCCTTACCAAAACCACCTTAGGCATAGAAGTGCTACCATCTTGGTTACCCGAGGCAATGTATATCAAATTGACCATAAAAGAACATACTTTATATAATTAAGTTTAACTATTACATAACCAAAACTGTAAAGTAAAATACAACTGTTCTCAAAACTCTAAACCAACTAAGTGGAACTGCCTTAACAAACACAACGGAAGACTAAAGACTCTGATATGTGATGACTCCATCCCCAGCTCACCACCCCCGAATGGATCACCATAGTTTTCAAAACATTTAAACGGGGTCAGTTACTGATTACACAAAACACAATATATAAGATACAATACACAAATTACCCAAACTCCGTCACAACTCCACACACCTGACTACACACTAAAGTGTGTTGTCCTGCCAGAATACCCATCGCAACAAGTATTCCATTACCGCCAGTGGGGGATCGCAGCCGTACCCACCTAAGCCCCGCTCATCTCATCCGAGCGATAACCCATGTTCCTTAATGTGCACATCCCCTCCTATGGTGGGTTCCACAGAGGGCGAATCAAGGGCGTGAAGCCACTCCCGCAAGTGACTCCACTAAGCCGAGGATGCACCTCGAGAACCACAGACAATTACACAATCAATTATGTAACAACAACTCCAACACAAAACAAACATGTTATAGATCAACAATAAACACAACCACCACAAAAAATTATGTAACCAATAACCGAGTAGGGAAACCCTACCTGGAATAAGCAATCACGAGATCATCACAAAGCAGCTAATCAGCAAAGTTCCTCTACGAAATCACCTCCTATCAAATACACAATCATACAATCACCATCTAGTATCAAAATACTCCCAAAACCCCCAAATCACCCGATTAGGGTTTTAAACAAAATTAAGGAAATGGTATAAAAATCATACAAGGATCTTACCCACGACACGACGAACTCAACGACGTAAAGAACACGATGATCCGACAACCTTAGCCCTTGGGATTTGATAGCAACGCGAAGAACAAAAGAAACGTAACTTGTTTTCTCTCTTTATAGGTTTTTAGAAAAGATAAAAGTGATTAAGAAAGTGACGGAAAGCTTTAAATACCAAACACGCGTTACTAACAAAACCCCGGCTAAAACAACCCGCAGAAGTAACTTACTCGAGTGACCCTTACTCGATCGAGTTCCCAACTTACTCGATCGAGTACCCTTCAGCAGAACACTGTTTCGTAAACCAACCATACTTACTCGACAGAGTAAGCCCCACTCAATAGAGTACCCAAAGACATAGAAAACCATAGTATTACAATTTTCCCTCCTTAAAACGAACTTCGTCTCCGAAGTTCAAACCCAACCTATAAATCATGAACTCTTAACACCAACTCCAGCAACTATGCTTACCTCCACAACATGGCTCACGATATCGTATCCACCACATTATAGTCTGTCGACACTAACTCTATACACTTCCAAATACCAGCCACCAACACCGCTACCTTCGTCTCACTAACATATTATCCACTAGAAAAAATCCAATATCTAGACACTCATAAACATCAAACGAGATGTTACATTCTACCACCCTTGAAAAGAACTTTGTCCTCGAAGTTTACTCACACTCATAAACATCATCATCCAACTGTCAATACTATCGAACACATAAACATCATCATCCAACTGTCAACACTATCAAAGTATTCTCCCATTCCTAAACATCGCAGTACTACAAGCACGGCCATGACCTTTAATAAAATCAACCACAACAAAGATCCATCCTATATGCTACACAAACACTCTACTTCCATTTATACTACAACATGTACAACCATCAAACTCTCTTTGTCGCATCCTACTCTTCTTAATATAAATGTTATGTCCTCGTAACTCACTAATACTAGATCCTTAGCTGTATCTTCTCATCACCACCGCATGTCAATGATAACCGCCTATACTCTCAACACTTACAACCATTCCTATATCCAAGGCTCTCTTACTTTAACAGTTCTCATACCTCAATTCATTCGGCACACCACCTAACCTATACCACAAAATCCTTAGCATAACCAATACACCAATTGTTCCATATAACCACCAAAACGACATAGTCCTCTATTCATGCACTTATCTTCATACTCATAATTCACGATCCACAATTGCTACACACACTAACACTAGATCCTCAAGTTCTTTTCTTTTATTACCGCAAAACTCATCCATAACTCAACATGATACTAATTCCCAACACTCTATTATCACTGTCCCAATAAAAGATTATGAACCACTTGCAGCTTCCAGATCAGTACAACACATGTTCCACAAATCACTTGCCATTACTATGTCAACCAATGCCTCCTCTAACAGAAGATCACCAGTACTCCAACAACCTCTCGCAACTGTGTCCCATCCACATGATATCACTATACCATGACAACAACGAAAACATATACAAATCTCTTCCATATCATACTCTACCCTCACTCCCAATCTGAAACTGGTAAGAAACGTCAATAAACAAAACAACCGTCTATCTGTCCAAACCGAAACTTGCAGGAAACAGCAGTAAACAAAGCAACAATCTATGTATAACCGGTATGTACTTTCGAAAATTCGTATCGTAATCATCCCTCCTACTCCACCACAACCGATGACGGCATTGCAACACCGCCACCAACAGCCGCACCGCAGCGCGAAATAACCCGCATCACAACACGAAGTACCATGCCCGGATCACCACCTAAGGCACAACAACCACATCGATAGTCATCGCAACTTACACAATTTCCATAAACACTGACTCCGTATAACTTCCGGACAAGAAAACTACTCAAAACCGCTTTACTAGATCACAACGCAACATATTACACGGAATAAATAGATAAGAACCTCATGAATATCATCAATACCTTTTCCACGGAATAACATATATTAGGAATACACATACAAGTATAACTAGCCATGCCAAATCACTCAAATTATTACTTTTTGAATATCATTCCATTAGGTTACCGTACCCAACATATATTACAGAGCATTCAGATAACAGCTTCATGACTATCGCATTATACCATCACGCGTGAGGTCAGAACCTCACATAAACACTTACACAAATCATACACCCATAATCACATCCAACTAGTCAATCCTGATCACGTAAGTTACCACTTGATAAAGGTTATCTCTCGCCCGAGCTTAACTCGCATGCCCTTCGTAACAAATTCTCCCATTCGCATAACTATCACCTCCTGACAAATGTAACCATACCATTAATACTCAACTACTAGCAACTGCCTCCTATAACCACATCTTATACTTCCTCACAACCATACATATCAATCTGGTGTTCTACAAAATCAACCTCTCTAGAATGGCTATCTTTCCTGCTTATCATCACTGATGCGTGTCTTTTATATGATGTTTTACATCCTATTTTCCATGCATTTCAGAGCTCATTTGTGTAGTTTATGCTACATTTCTACCTATTTCCGTCTACTTTCCTGTTTTTGCACATTATTGCAGAAATGTGAAGAATTCAGCGGAAATCAAGCTAAATCCGTCCCCGAGTATCCCGCATTGCATTTGACGTGAAGTATTCACTTAAGGAACGAGCTCGGTGCGCATTTCAAGGCCCAAAAGACAAATTCACGAGATTATAAAAGCCAAGTACCAGCTAAAGCAGTCGATCGACCAATGCCTTTAGTCGATCGACCAACTTGCGGGTTCCAGTAGCTACTGTTCAGCTCAGAGCAGTCGATCGACCGCTATGCTTAGTCGATCGACCAAGCCGCTATTTCAGACGAGAATTAAAACATCGAGGAAACGCAAGCCCATTATGTTTAGGTTTTAATAATAAGTGTTACGTATATTTCCTATATAACGTAACCTAGAACATCAGATACAATCATCCAGTGACATCTAGTTTTTACCTAGTTTTACATTCAGTTCAGTTTATCAAATAATTAGGGTTTGGAATATTGGGTTGCATCGGATTTTCGTTGGTACTCCTAATCATTTCGTTACAATTCCTCTGCAATTTCGCTATTCCTTTTGTTCTATTTCAGTTCATTACTTTATCGCTCATAGTATAGAATTGTTAGTTAGTTTCCCGAAGCCATATTTATCGCTTTATGCTAGCCTTTTTATTTCATTAATTTAAGCATGAATTCAGTAGTTAATTTCGTTAATTTCATTGTTGTTATCATTCCTAGTATGAGTAGCTAATTTATTCGTGCTAGGATGTAGGGGAATTATAGTGTAGGCGTCAATAGAATGAACACGGCCTGAAATCGCGTGTCAGTCGATCGACTGCCATACCTGGTCGATCGACTGACCACGTGAGGTTTACCTTCGTTTTAATTGATTTAAATGTTGTATTTGACGAATCGAATGCATGCGACTAGTTGAATGCTTAATATATGACTGACCCGTTAGATCGAAAGATAGGGAAAGTTGTTAGATCACCAATTAAAATGACTAAACTACGCTGAGATCGAAAGATAGGTAAAGTTTAGACCGTTAGTCACTTTTCAAGACGAAAGTTAGTATTAGTGATATTAGGGACCTATAGCGAGATCGAAAGATGTTATTTGTTAAGAGTGGACCGAGAGGACCTCTTTATTTCCCGCCTCATGTGTTTGATTTAGACCTGTTTAGTATGCTGCCGCAGAAACTATAACGAACCGACCATCCTAGTACCCCTTTTTATATTTGATTTTATATATTTCATAGTTTACATTTCTTTTACTGCTATTAGCTTTAGACCAATCCAATCAAACCCCCACACTTGTTACCTTAGGACTAAATTCAGACAACTATTGATTACATCTGCCTCTCTGTGGTTCGACCCGACTGCCGCTAGCTATAGTTGTAGTTGGAGATTATAAATTTATTTTTGACACCTCACGACGGGTATCAAATTTTGGCGCCGTTGTCGGGGAGGCAATTGTTCTAATTTTTAGTTGTTTTATTTTAGTCTTTCCTAGTTTAAGGGATATACGTTCCTTAAACTTTTCTTATATTCTTTTTGTAGTTTCGTCTTATGCGCAGGTCACAGGGTGGTGAACTATTACCGTTCGATCCTGAGCTTGAGAAATCTTTGCGCGAGTTGAGACGATCACAAAGGGTATTACCGACAGAGGAAGAGCTGAGTACTCTGTCAAGCTTTTACGAGAACGAGTTGTTCGAGGAGGATCCACCTTGTTCTCCAGTTTCTACTTCATCAACTGAAACAGTCACTTCTCCAGACTTCCTAGAGATGGCTGAAGAAGCAACTATAGCAAGTCATTCTGAGCCGACAGCTGCGAATCTCTATAAGGGATTCGCACAACCAAGGGCGGATAGGATATTCGAGCCGAAGCCGTCCTATATCAATTTGGTTGAGAGAAACCAATTTGGGGGAGCTGCAAATGAGGATGCAGCTAAGCACATGGAGACCTTTATCGATTATTGCTGTTCCATACCCCCACCAACTGGCGTGACCCCGGATCAGATAAAAGAAACTATGTTTATTTTCTCACTCCGCGATGCTGCAAGGGAGTGGTATAGGGATCTGGACCGGGCTGCTCATGGGATAACTGACTGGAATTCGCTGGCTTTGGCATTCTACAAGAAATACTTCTCTGCCTCGAAGACGAATGCCATTAGAGCTCAGATCACGAGCTTTAAACAGGGACCTGACGAGAACTTCCATGAAGCATGGGTCCGTTTCAAGAAGCTGGTGCGAACCATTCCGCACCACGGGTTCGAAAAATGGAGTCTTTGCAATCAGTTCTATAACGGCCTGTATGACGATCAGAGGGCCATTTTGGATGCTGCAGCCAATGGCCGATTTGCGGAGAATATAGGAGAGACTAAGGGGTGGAAGATCATTGATGATTTGGCCACTCATAAGGCTGAATATGGGAATTCGAGAGGCAATCAAAGGAGAGCTGCTGAATCTTCTTCTGTGGCTGCAGTAGAAGCTCTCACGGCGAGATTTGATAAATATGAATTGGGAGGAGCTTCAAAAGGGGGGATGTACCATGTTAATGCTGTTTCAGATGGTCCTTTCGTCTGTAGAAGATGTGGAGCTAAGGGACATGTTTCAGAAAATTGTCCTAGTCCCTTCGAGTCTTGTGCTGCCTTTCAACATTATAGGCAGACAAACACGTACTATGAGCCGAATGTCCACCCAAACTTGAGGTGGAGCAGCCAGAATGTCTTGAATCCGACTCAACCTCCACAACAGCAGCAGCAGCAAGCTTATGTGCCCCCTCATCATAAGCAACAACAATATCAGAAACCTCCCTATGTGCCGCAGCAGCAATAATCCCAAAATTACGACTTCACTGAATTTAAGAACTTGTTGCTGAAGGAGTCCCAAGCTAGAGAGGCCGGGATGAAGCTACTAGAGAGCCAAATTGCTCAATTGGCTAGCAAGAACACCACTCGAGCTCCGGGACACTTGCCGACTCAAACTGACCAGAAAGAGACCCTAAATGCCATCACTTTGAGGAGCGGGTCTACCCTGGAGGGGCCTGCTATGATTGAGGATGCCCCTGGAAAAGATAAGCTGGAACCGAGTCAAAACAAAGCTGGAACAAACAAAGGAAAGAAAAAGGCGTCTACCAGGTATATCAGTCGATCGACTGGCATACCCGGTCGATCGACTGAAGTGCGACAACCAGAAGCTACTGTTCCTGTACAAGTCAGTCGATCGACTGACATCACTGGTCGATCGACTGAGATTGCTGCTGAAGGTGATTCTTTTCGTCCTCCGATGCCCGATAACCTGAGGAATCACTTCTTTCGGGGTACGACAGTCCCGAAAATATTGGGGCAAGACCCGAGTGCTGATGGGTCAGTCCCGGCTCCGAAGTACGACCCAATGTCGATCAATGGTTCTCATTTGAGACGGTCTGAAGAGGGGTCAAGCTTCAACAAGGAAAGGTGGTGGACTTTCAGCCTAAGTCCACGGATGCCGGCATGCGAGATTTAGAGGAGAGGGCCAAGTTACTTCTTACAGCCCCCTATCCGGAGAGACTAGTGCCGACGAAGGAACAGGTATCTATCAATAAATTTGAAAAAGTTATTCGTAGCTTGAATGTACAAGTGCCTTTCCTTGAGTTAGTCAATCAAGTGCCTTCCTATACTAAATTCATGAAACAACTTTTGTCTAAGAAAAAGTCACTTGAAACTGTGCATACTGTCGCATTAACTAAAGAGTCATGCTCTTATTTGTCTCATACTGCACCCCTTAAGCTAGAAGACCCGGGTAGTTTTTCTGTCCCTGGTAATATTAACACCTTTCCTATTGAGAAAGCCTTATGTGATCTAGGAGCCAGTATAAGTGTGATGCCCTTGAGTCTTGCTAGAAAGCTCAAATTAACTAGGTTTGCAGTCACAGACATGATAGTACAGATGGCTGACCGATCTGCGGTCCAGCCAATAGGAGTCTTAGAGGACATCCCCGTGCAAATAGGGAAGTTCTTCTTCCCTGTTGACTTCGTGTTGCTCGATATGCCCGAAGATGCCCACATTCCCATTATTTTGGGAAGACCGTTCCTGCACACTGCTGGTGCAGACATAGATGTTGGTTCGGGTACTTTGACCTTTAAAGTAGGGAAACATTCCATTGTTTTTGCCCAACCTGCTAAGAAGAAAGACCCCATGTGGCCTGTAACTTGTAATACGGCTTCTAAAAAGAAATCTTATTTTACACTTCCTGATATGCCTGTCTCTATTTCTACTCCTGTTGTAACACCTCCGCCCCAGATTGGGAGCAAATTGGAGGACGATTTGTCTATTTCTGATATTGCAGGAGCTTGTTTGGGGAAGGAAGAGCTGCAAGTTACTCCAGCTGCGAAGGAGCCAATCATTTCAAGAGGTGGTCTTGGTTGCCTTAGCTATGGGACTGATGAGGAAGTTGATGACGAGCCGGTCAAAGCAATGGAATCTGATTTGGATTCTGACGAGTCCGAAGAGGTCATTGAGTGGGAAGATGTCCGGGATGTCGATCCATTGAGCTCCGTGGATGCTGAAGTTGTGAAGGGTGTAGCTAAGAAGATGAGCACAGTTGAGGCTACCTCTAGTAGCCAGAAGCCGACGAAGTGGGCCATTCCATGGCCGTTCTTGATCAACTATTAGTTGATCAAATGCTTTATCAAACATTTACTTTATTGCTTTTAAGACTATTTACCGTATTTTGTGTGCGCGAGACTTCGCATTTTATTTTGCTTGCTTAGGATGTTTGAGTACTTTGGACTTTACTTTGGGTTTTGCGCAATTTTGGGCGCGTATTATTGTGCATTTGCAGGTTTTTAGACCTCATTAGCTCAAGTTATTGAGCAAATACGAAGAAATCTGAAGTTACAGCAGCGTTTTCAGTCGATCGACTGGCATCATTAGTCGATCGACTGATCTGCAGTTTCCAGGAGCTACTATTCCTTTCACCCTGGTCGATCGACTGGGTGATGTGGTCGATCGACCACTGTGCACTGTTGTACCTGTTCACGACCTCTCTCCTGCTATGTTTGGTCGATTTGCGGAATTGAGGGAGTTTTCTACTCCACTTTATTTTCCGACTCTTTTCTGATTTCTTCCATTCTCTTAATTTTGCACATGATACCGCTCCAAAATTGTCTTCTCCATTTTATGCGTGGGTTTTGTTTGTCTTTTTCAGGTACTTATTGGTAGCACTGCTGGCTACTGAAACCTCCTAGCTCACGCTGGTTTGGGGAGGTTTCCTTTGCTGCGCTTAAAGTCTTGTGAGTTCCCGACTTTCACTTCATGTCGTATTTATTTCATTTATCGCAAAATTCCCGTTTCCCTTTTATTTCATTATATGATTTTGCACAATGGGGACATTGTGCGATTTGGTTTGGGGAAGGCTTTTGCGTCGCATATCATTTGCTTGCATTCACGTTTATTATTTTTGTTTTGCATTGTTTATTTCATTTCTCATATATTCAAAAAAAATTTGAAAATTTTCAAAATTACAAAAATATCACGTTTACTTTAGCATATAGGTTGAGTCGGAACGGTAGTATTTCAATGATGACATTGCATCTGCATCTGTTTATGCCTAAGCCTTGCTAATTGACATGTTATTAGTAGAATCATATATGCATATCTATGAGTTTTCGTTAAATTTCTTGCTGGACTTGAGACTTGACTTTGAAAATTGGCAAACTACATCATATTTCTTAGTTTTAGAGCCTATAACTGGTGTCATTCTGACCAGTTTATCTAGGATGTGAGTAGTTGCTCCTTATGAGACATGTTACATAAATGTGCATAAATATGAACTTAATCTGCTTAATACCTGTATGCATTCGGGTTCGTGGTTAGTTGACACATGTGGAAGAGGTCACCCCTTCATTTATTTTGCCCATAAGCTCCACACTGCCAAAAATAGCCTTTTGTCCTATTTACTACATCCTACATCTAGCCTGCCTTTGTCAAGCTAGTAGTTTAGTTTTGGGATTGTTACTCGTTTTTGGTGGCATATGCTCTTTTGAGATATTGATGGGAAGATGAAAAAAAAGGAGGTAAAAGAAAAGTTGAAAAAAAAAATAGTAAAAGAAAAGAAAAAAAGATGAAAAAAATGATTCGAAAAAGAAAAGCAAAAAAAGAGTTTTGTACTGTAGAAGCGGTCGATCGACTGCCATTTCTAGTCGATCGACTGGAGTCCGAGAAGAAAATCAATTTCGCATGATTCAAGCCTTTACCTTATGGCGATTTTTGCTCCCATGTTTCATTTATATCTTATGGGGAGTTGGTTGATTACTACTGTTTTGGAGATTGTGTGTTTTGTGCTTGCTATAGCACCGTTTCGATTGATTATGAGCAAGAAGTTGGATGTTGCCATATGGTTCCGTTTTGGTACTAGCTTGATCACCTGTACCTCCACTTTTCCATAAATGATTTGCCTCTTCCTGCCCATTACCTCACATATCCCATATATACCTCGGCATGTGTCATGGTCATTTGTTGGTTGGAATGCATATGTACGGTCATAGAGATAACATTCATATTATATTGCAGGCATGTTCTTATAGGTCGTAGTTAGGTGAGAGTCTTTACAAAATAAATTCTTTCTATCCTCTTATATATTCACATGTGCTTATGTGTGATATGAGCGACCCGTGAGAGTCCAATTTGATAAGTCTCTATAATTGACAGTTCAGCAGTTTTTAACGACTCCATAACTCGTTTGCATGATTCGCATTACTAATTGATTGTTGGTTAATGCATTAAAATGGTTTAGGCTTTACGGTTTGCAATTCGCTCTGAGATTGAACTCGTTCCATTAGGTCATTAGATCGAGTCTAGTTCTTGCTTGGGGACAAGCAAGGGTTTGGTTTGGGGAAGTTTGATGCGTGTCTTTTATATGATGTTTTACATCCTATTTTCCACGCATTTCAGAGCTCATTTGTGTAGTTTATGCTACATTTCTCCCTATTTCCGTCTACTTTCGTGTTTTTGCACATTATTGCAGAAATGTGAAGAATTCAGCGGAAATCAAGCTAAATCCGTCCCCGAGTATCCCGCATTGCATTTGACGTGAAGTATTCACTTAAGGAACGAGCTCGGTGCGCATTTCAAGGCCCAAAAGACAAATCCACGAGATTATAAAAGCCAAGTACCAGCTAAAGCAGTCGATCGACCAGTGCCTTTAGTCGATCGACCAACTTGCGGGTTCCAGTAGCTACTGTTCAGCTCAGAGCAGTCGATCGACCGCTACGCTTAGTCGATCGACCAAGCCGCATTTTCAGACGAGAATTAAAAGATCGAGGAAACGCAAGCCCATTGTGTTTAGGTTTTAATAATAAGTGTTACGTATATTTCCTATATAACGTAACCTAGAACATCAGATACAATCATCCAGTGACATCTAGTTTTTACCTAGTTTTACATTCAGTTCAGTTTATCAAATAATTAGGGTTTGGAATATTGGGTTGCATCGGATTTTCGTTGGTACTCCTAATCATTTCGTTACAATTCCTCTGCAATTTCGGTATTCCTTCTGTTCTATTTCAGTTCATTACTTTATCGCTCATAATATAGAATTGTTAGTTAGTTTCCCGAAGCCATATTTATCGCTTTATGCTAGCCTTTTATTTCATTAATTTAAGCATGAATTCAGTAGTTAATTTCGTTAATTTCATTGTTGTTATCATTCCTAGTATGAGTAGCTAATTTATTCGTGCTAGGATGTAGGGGAATTATAGTGTAGGCGGCAATAGAATGAACACGGCCTGAAATCGCGTGTCAGTCGATCGACTGCCATACTTGGTCGATCGACTGACCACGTGAGGTTTACCTTCGTTTTAATTGATTTAAATGTTGTATTTGACGAATCGAATGCATGCGACTAGTTGAATGCTTAATATATGACTGACCCGTTAGATCGAAAGATAGGGAAAGTTGTTAGATCACCAATTAAAATGACTAAACTACGCTGAGATCGAAAGATAGGTAAAGTTTAGACCGTTAGTCACTTTTCAGGACGAAAGTTAGTATTAGTGATATTAGGGACCTATAGCGAGATCGAAAGATGCTATTTGTTAAGAGTGGACCGAGAGGACCTCTTTATTTCCCGCCTCATGTGTTTGATTTAGACCTGTTTAGTATGCTGCCGCCGAAACTATAACGAACCGACCATCCTAGTACCCCTTTTTATATTTGATTTCATATATTTCATAGTTTACATTTCTTTTACTGCTATTAGCTTTAGACCAATCCAATCAAACCCCCACACTTGTTACCTTAGGACTAAATTCAGACAACTATTGATTACATCTGCCTCTCTGTGGTTCGACCCGACTGCCGCTAGCTATAGTTGTAGTTGGAGATTATAAATTTATTTTTGACACCTCACGACGGGTATCAATCACCCTTAACCACTAGTGACAACACATCAACACTACCACCGTTCGTATATCAAACCTCTTACAGTCATATATAAATATCACGGTTTCTTTCCTATCTTCGGTTAACATCCCAAATAACGAACATCAAATCCATCAACCAAAATTTACCTGAACATTCATCCCAATTGTATCTTTAATTGTATCGCCACCTAACTCACCACCAAAATCTCATATCGTGCAAGTACTCTACCAACTTTTACTCCCCTTAATTCCTCGAAACCCATGGCTAACATGTTGTCCTGAAACTCCTATATAACCATTAACTCACATCCTCTCATGATGCTATCACACATCTCGACGATTCTTTACTTCTATATCACATAACTCCGATCAACATTCCCCTAGTTTACTCCCCTCATTTATTTCTTTTTACACTTCGACAAAATCAATTAACAATTCAACTCCTTATTCCTTCTACCTAACTCTTTAGTGCTCCGGTTACCTTCTCATTGCTCCAAACTCAAATCCCTTTATTTCAAATCAGTACCATCTCACTCTTTCTTACCATGAATCTTCTCTCATCATGCTATCACTCACACTTGTCACCAATCCGTCCACACAAGCAAAGTTTACTCTCCAATTTTTTTTTTAATTTTTTTTTCTAGAAATCAAAACTCATTTCATACCGTTAATTGCGCAAGGAAATTACACACTAGGCTCACCTCTTGATAAGCCAAATTCCCAAACTAAATCTCTATCTACAAATCCACATCGCTGCATAACTCAATCTAAGCTCTTTATACACCATTCTTTTCCATCTATCTACAACGACCTTTCCATTACATATATTCTTAACCAGCCAGGTTATAACTATCTCCCTTCATAATCCTTAAACATCTCAAGTTACCATCATTCGCATCCCTCATTTCAATCTTTTCATTCTTACGTTCCATAAACTTACATCACCTCCTTACCCATATTCACTTACTTTTACATTACTCAACACGCGGCTGTATCACTCACCACATCTCACAAAACATGCTCTCTGCCTCGATAAGCTCATCAATATCCCTTTCCTTTTTCCACTATCCATCACAACCACATATAACGCATGTCCTCCCCACCGAACTCATATCCATCACAAGGTGTTACTCATTACATCCTAAGATCTGGTAACTTACGCCTCAGAACCAACACATACTTAAAACAATGCATAAAGAAGCAAAAGAACACCTTTGAATTAAACATGATATGCGACGAGGTAAAAAGATAAGCATATGAGCCAAAACAGGGGTCAATAGATCGAGTACAGCCTACTCGATCGATTAGGTGAAAGTCAGAAGAACGTATAACAAATTACCAGGGCTAGTCGATCAAGTAAGGGGTAGTCGATCGAGTAACAAGAGGTGCACTCGATCGGGTAAGGGCCACTCGATCGAGTACCCTACGCATTTCTCAGCATTGTCCAATATTCGTAAAACGGTCATATCTCACTCGTTTTTTGGTCATTTTGGGCATGTGACCTATCGTTAGAAACGTAAATGAACAAGATATCACCTCCAGTTGGAATCACATCAAAATCATATATGCATCTCATGTTATAACAGTGTAAAGACAACTTCGCTGTAATGAGACAACATAACTACTTGATTTTTACTTCCAAACAACTTAAATAACAACAAAGTAAACAAAAACAACTCAATGCTAATAAAACCTTTATCCCTAACCACATGTTACTATCTTCAAAAGCCAAGCAACAACATCCATCATGCACATATATTATTCAACTTGTCAATCATGTATTACCAATGTGCTTTGATTCTATAACTTTTCGCAACAATATATATATATATATAATTAGGTTTAACTAAGTCCACTTAGATTAGATGAGTCCATGAGTCCTAATCTTAACCCTTGATTGAGAGATAATGGATGGTTGAGATTAAAATGAAAAAAACATCCACCCACCCACTTTGCATTAACTTTTCCCCAATTCCCAATCCCTTTTTCATTTCCCACTAATCCAACTCTTTTTATGATTAATCTCATCTTATTTTCTTCCATCCCTCTTTTTCTATTTTCATTCTCTTTCAGTTACTCTCATTCTCTTTTCCCTCTCATCTCCAATTCTGAACTACCCCAAAACTACATGTACTCCAACCACGACAGCCACCACATTAATCGAGAATCGACGGTGCGTGTTCAGAGATGAATCGAAGCGGGATACCACGACGGTTTCCAAACAGCAAACGCCCTTTCTGTTTTCCAGGTCTCTATGTCTCACTTTTATAGGGTTTCTAATTTACTCTTTGAACTTATATTAAATGAAATTGCAATTTTTTTGTCAACAATCATAAGATTCATGTATGTGTATATGAGTTTTATTTGCAAAAACTGTTGGAGTAAGTGTCCCCGACAATAATGCGATCACAATTGTCGATCATGATGATCACATGTTTAAATCTCATATTTAAGAATACATGAGGGAAAGTAATATTTTACAGTCAACTGGTCCACACATATCGGTAATGATTGGCTGACTAGAGTTTGACATTACTGTCGTGCGACGGTGGTGATCAGTTGATACCCTGAGGTCATACCTATAGGGTAATACTCTTAACTGATTATTTAATTAATCGTATGCCGATATGAGTTAATTAACTTGCTTAAAATTGACGGATGATTTTGTGAGTAAAATTAACGTGTCTGATTGTAATTCGATTAAATTAGATACGGTCTAAGTAATCGAATTGTTTTATTACTTAGATTAAATTATTGTTTACGAAACAATTGAAGCAGAATGAATAATTTATTATAAATACAAGTTGTTTTAATTTATAATTCGATAAACCATTTTGGTACAAGTAATCAAGAATTACTAGTTAATTTTGTATGTGACATATTTTATTAATATGTTGATTGTTAATATGTTAAAAATGCATTATATTGTGACATGTCATGTAACATGTGACATATGACAAAATTGACAAATGACAAAATAAAATGGACCTTCCATTTTATGTTGGGTGTACCGAAAATGGGGAGGGTTAGGGTTTTAAATTGTGTTGATTATTTTAAATAGAAAACACAATGATCACTCTAGTATATAGCCATGCAACCCTATAAGCTTTTGAGAAGAGCAACTTTTGCATGCATTGGCTCCCAAAAATCCCACCCCCCAACCGGTTTTCCTTCATGAAAGACCAAGGGTTTTTCCTCTATAATTATTCACTACTTACTACATAATTTTCTAGTGTTAGAAAATAACAACTACTCTCTAAAATTTGTGAAATATTTTAGATATAGAAATACTCATAAAATTCTCTCCTCTTAACCGAAAAAGAAGAGAACAAAAATCAAAATTTTGTGTCAAGTTTAAGTAAGATTTTAATTAATACTAGATCATATTAATTACTATTATTATTAAGGGTGTTACTTTGGGTATAATTCCTTAGGAGAGATTCTCCACTTGAATCTTGTTCTTCCACCTTTGGAAAGCTCGAGAACTAGTAAGAAGGTGAATTACTAGTGCCCATATTCCGAAATCATCAATGTAAGAATTGATTTTCTCCTTATACTTGTAATTGTTTTGCATGCATAAGATCCGATTTAATTTTATGACTAAATTAAACTATCATACTATGAATATGTAAACATTTGAGATTAATGAATCCCAACAAGTGGTATCAGAGTACAAGATTGTTGCATGCAAAATCGGGTTTGTTTTTCCGAATAATTAGTTAACAAATAAAACTTGTTATTTAGATTTATGAAGATAAATTACGAAATAATTTTGCATTTTAAAAGTTTCTGGTCCTAAATAGATTTTAGGTCATATGGGATGATTTATGGATTTTATTGTTCATTATATATATTATTGGCATTAAAATGTGATTTTTACGAGAAAAAATGTCATTTTTGGACGACAAATAGCTAAACTTCGAATTTTTCAGTGATTTTTGGATATGTTTTCACATATATTATCTACTGGTTGCATGTTAAATTTCGTGAAAAACAAAGTTATTTTGCATAAAATATGAATTTTATGAGTTTAAATCGAATTTAAAGGGTTTATTAGGTTAATATGAGTTATATTTCGAATCTGGTCATGCAAATTTTATATGTTGTCACATGTATTTTTACTCAGTGTGTGTAAAATGGTTAGATTGATTGAACTCCTTTTGCATGATTTATGAATTTTTGAGTAAAAATTCGGTAAATAGTGACTTAAATTAGCCTATAATGCTAAAACATATTTCATGACTAAAGAAAAACGTCATATGTTGAATTTTATCCCACATTTCAGATCTAAAAGTGAAAAGTTGATTAAAATTAATTTTCTCATATTTTTGTGGTCATATTTGATAAAACCGATAAACCGCAACGATGTTTTTCTCAAAATTTTCGAAATTCTTTAACCTCAGTTTTGAACATTATGAGTGTCATGGTATTTTTCCAGAATGTTCATGAGTTTGAGTTTCAAATTTTGAAATTATTTGAAATTATTATAATTTAATTTGGAGTTTATAATATAAAATTGTATTTTTGGGTCCATAATGAACAATATTAAGAAATAAAGTTGAATTATTGTCAAAATATTAGTGAAGACTAAGTTTTGAGTCCTAAGATGGTTAGGGTAATTAACTTGAACATAAATATGAATTTATGTAACATATTGTGATTTTAATAAGTTAAATCACGCAAATCCATAAAAACCGATGTAATATACGATATTGGCTCTTAAAAGGCGATTTAGCATAAATTTAAGCATGTTCATATATATTTTAATGCTGCATTTTATTTATGATTGTCATATTTTTGATTTATATAATTTTTGAATTATGTAATTTTACTTAGTATGGCCTTAGTTTTTAATTGGTATTACCCGAAATGCATGGAAATATCGATTCGGTTGTTATTATTGTGATCTCGTATCACCGTTTTGTAATTTAATAGATTTATTTTTATTTTTATTACAAATGTATAATAGGAAATTATGTAATTTTTATTTATTATTTGTAATTTCCCGGAGTTTCCATGAAGACGGTGTTACCTCGAGATGCGGGCCAAGACTGAAGTTCAAGGGACCAAAGGAGTTGGTTTCCGAATTTGTAATAGTTTATTAGATTTACTATTTTTAGTAAGGCCATACTAGGAATTTATTTTTATGCTTAGCATTTTCTTTATATGTTTGCATGCATAGCCAAATCGCCATAACTACACATGCATTTTATTTAATCGAGTCATCGACCGTGTCAATTATAATTATCGTAGTTCACCGCTTTAGTTCACTTAAAACGTGATAGATAATAAATTGACATGACCTCTCGCTAAATTAATAATTGAGATTTAGCCTTACCAAATAGTAGAGCCCACGAAACCCAATTTCATAAGGGAGTTAATCCGGCTTCACCGTAATACAAACCTTGTTACGTTGGGTAAGTGGGTAGTAAAATGTTATTACTTCGAAATTTGGATTGAGCTCAACGGAAGTATTTGTGACCGTAGTCGCATGTGTTCCGGGCTAAAGATAAATATTACAGTAATTTTATCGACCGAGAGTTCTAGAAGTAGAATCGATTAAAGAGTTAATCCACCGAGTTATATTGATGAGGGATTATCCGGCTTCACCATACCCGAGTTAATATGAATTTGGGTCTTGGAATCATTTATCATAGTTGGGTAGAGGTTACTATATAAATGAAATAAAACTTGTTTAAATTTAAATTATTTACGAGTATTATTATTAAAACGATAAATGTTTTATTATTCCTTCTATTTTGTTTTGTATACCGCTTTTATTTCTCAATAACAAATGGCCGCACCAAACACCAACGCAAACACTCTCACTAATGTTTCATGGCTCCGATCCTTTATGGATCGATGTAAACTTGAAAAGAATGGGTCAAATTTCTCCGATTGGGATGCCCAACTCAAATTAGCAGCTCAAGGTGACGACAAGCTTCGTTACCTCATTGAGGCCTCTCCACCCGAACCTAATGTTAGGTCAAGTGCCGCCACTAGGGAAGCATATGAAGCTTACCACAAAGAGTCTTCCGCAATCAAAAATGTATTGATATTTGTTATGGAGGCGGATCTCCAAAGGAGAGCCTTTAAGATGGGCACCGCCTATGAAATCTACTCTAAGATTGTGACAATGTTTTCACAAACACCGAGGATCGTCCAATATGAGGCGGCCTCGGTATTCTTTGATCTCAACTTCAAAGAGGGCCAAAAGGTTAGCCCTCATGTGCTCAAATTGTTGGAGCAAGTCGAGACATTGAAGATTCAAAAAGTTGAAATTCCCAAAGAACTCATCATTGATAGAATTCTTCACTCCTTAAGCAAAGTCAAAGCATATGTGCAATTCCGGGTGAATTTCAACATGCAAGACAAGGATGTGTCCCATGAAGAGTTGCACAAGTTACTTGTGCAAGCCGAAAGGGACATGGGGCTAAATGTTAGCTCCCCTAAGGATGTTCTCAATATAAGCAATAAGAGCAAGGGAACCTTCAAGAAAAGTGGCAAAAAGGGCAAAAGGCAAGCTCCCATGAAAACCAAGGCTATAACTTTTGAAGCTAGCACTTCCAAACCCAAGAAGGTCCCCTTGACAAGTGCCATTATTGTAATGGCATTGGACATTGAAAGAGAAATTGTTCCAAATATCTTGGTGACATCAAATCTGGAAAGATCACTCCAGTAGGTAAATGACTATCCCTTCTTTTATGTTTCTAATTCAACTTTGGTATTTTGATACAAGTTCTGATAAAGTATCCCCTTTTTATTGTAATTAGGGCCTCCTCCAAGCAACAACAAGGGCAAGGAAAAGCGAGCTTAAGAGATCGTGAGGGAGCTAGGAGTAGCCACCCATGAAGCTTGGCTTTATTTATTGTCTTTAATTTCATGTTGTGTTTTGAATTCTAGAACTATTTTAATTTCCTTGTTTGACATGGAAATTTTTTTTAATCCTTTGAACAATGATTGTAATTTTGGATTAATAGTGACTTGGTTTGCAACCCAAGTCACTACGTTTATCGTATTTTAATTGTTCTATAATTCATCTTTATATGCTTGTCATAGAAACATATGAATATCTACTTAAATTGATCCAATAGACAATTATAATGATAGATTCATTATATGTTCATAAGCTTGGAGTTTGTGTATGATCGATTATAAAGTAATATTGAGTTAATGAACTCACTTAAGGGAAACTTAATAACCTACATACACCCATTAAATCTTTAAAATTAAATAAGTCTATTAATCTATGTGATATCTCTCCTTCTTCACCGAAATATCATTTGTGTCACAAAATCTATCTTTTGAATATTTAGTGTATATATTCTAAAGATAGAGTGGGAGTAATATTAAGACACAAAGAATGATTTGTATACCTTGAGTAGATGAGATCTATATAAGAGAAAATAATTTGTATACATTACTAATTATGTATAGATGGGATCCATGTGAAGAAACCAAAAGAAGATGTTCTTAGGGTAACTACGTGAGGAGACCAAAAGAAGATGTTCTTAAGGAAACTACGTGAGGAGACCAAAAGAAAGTACTTAATGGAACATGACTAATGAAAAGACTTAACATAAAGATTCTTGTTTGATTATGATCAAACTAAACAGTAAGATTCAACGTTAACGTTTACTTAAGAGTCTAATGAAACGAAATGCATCCTTGAATATAAATGAGATTTATGATTAAGAGTTGCATAGAAAGACATATCGATGTCTATAATAGCTAAGTTAATGGTTAACCATGCTAGAGTCATTGCTAAACTTCATGAAAATGGTTAAGTTATACCTCTTTCCAAAATGAGTATTTTGAGAGGGACGTATGAACTCCATACTGAATTTTACATTTTAGTAATCACATTGCTTTGCTTCATTTTAAGAATGAATAAGTTAGAGATTAAAATCTCTTTCCATTGTTAGAGATCGAAACCTCTTTCCAAATAGGTATTTTGAAAGGATATGTTGATAACATATGTGGTTTTATCATAACAACCTAACAAAGTAAGAATGATTTCAATTCATGAAATGTTTCGATTGAGTGGTCAATCACGAAACATGTGGAATTGAGTGGGAGTTTGAAATTGTCATGTGTAGACATGAGATTTAGTGGGAGTAATCATCCTCCATGAATTTTACAACTTATTACTCATTGAGAATGACGAGCATATACTATCTTTAATAATGATAGCACTTAAGTTTTCAATTCTGGATGAATATGGACTAAGATGAATCCAATTAAAACATGAGATGTTGGATTGGCATTAAGATGCGCACATCAAATCAACAAGATACGTAGGTTATTCATATTGATGAAGATGGAATTACCATAAGATGGTCATGGTCATTCATTGAACCTAAGAACTGTTGACTACATGATTGAGATCACAAATGTTTCCGCCATTAGAATAATCATGCACATGTCCTAAATAAATCATATGCTTAGAGCATGATGAGTCATTGGTAAGCCATATAAGAATCGTCATGAATTCTCGAGGAGAACTTATGAGCTATTCTAGAGTTTGGAAGAACACTCAGTTGTCTGATAAGAAGTTACACATGCTGGAGTTTCCAAACACATAAGGATTTATGAAGATCCTAAGCCAATTACGCTAAGAGAGAAATAAAAATTTGGAAGGATACTTGGTTGTGGTAAGAAGTTACACAAAACTAGTATTTTCTAGAATGCAAGGATTTGTCAGAAGTCCTAGACTAATCATCTTGACAATTGTTGCAGGATCCTACAAAACATATACCTAGTGCATTGTGAGTTGATGGAACACTTGACTAGTGCAAGTAGTATCATCCACCATAATCCAAATTGTTGGTTATGTGATAACAACAAAAAGGGTTTCTTACAAGATTAAAGAACCAAAGTCTAGTTTGAAGACTAAATATGTGCTTGGTAAAGTTCATGCTATGAGAGATGACATGAAAATAAGGGAAATCGCAATTCGAAAGTTTGAGCACGTGGACACATGGTGTGTTGAACTTTTATTGCATCAACAAGTGTTAACACACTTGTAAGACATATGGTAGTAATATGGTATTGACTACTCAAATGAAATGTTTACATTTATCGTTTGAGTTATCATTAACTCATCTTGTACTTTGTTACATCCAAACGGGTTGTAGAGACAATATTGAACCCCGTTAAAGTGAACCCGGGTTAACATTGTATTTGCCCATAGTCACTTGTATGAGGTGACGGCTCGAAGTGACTAGAGTGTGATGCGATTGATGGCAAGTTGAAGTGCCATAGAGTCATATGAGATGACCAGTCGATCACATAGGCAGACTGTTAGGAACACTTTGTCGGGCCTAATGACCGCTTATAGAATTCTGGCAAATTTATATAGCCTGGTCGTGGCAAGAGCTACTATAGTATTCTAATGAGTCGATTCTTTTGACAAAAGACTGTTCGCCCAAGGTGGCACAATTTCAGAGTAACTTTGATTTATGATCCTACGACCTTCGTAAATGGGGTTAAAGGGCTTATTTTGGGTTATGATGAGTTGTGGCTAGTCGAAGGGAATAGTGCGATAGAAATTGTCCACCCCTTTGTCAGGGTTAAACAATATCTCAGGGCCACTCGAGGAGTAATGAACTGGAAATGCGTGGCCACGCTCGGAAGGTATGTATGGTAGATAATTCCGGTCAATCAGTTATTCTCCAGATCGAGGAAACCACTCTCGATATGATCACTTGCAAGTACGACCCGAAAGACACCTTGCATTGAGTGGGAGATAGTAATAGGACAAGAGAATTGGTGACGCACATTTGTCGAGGACAAGTGGGAGATTGTTGGAGTAAGTGTCCCCGACAATAATGCGATCACAATTGTCGATCATGATGATCACATGTTTAAATCTCATATTTAAGAATACATGAGGGAAAGTAATATTTTACAGTCAACTGGTCCACACATATCGGTAATGATTGGCTGACTAGAGTTTGACATTACTGTCGTGCGACGATGGTGAACAGTTGATATCCTGAGGTCATACCTATAGGGTAATACTCTTAATTGATTATTTAATTAATCGTATGCCTATACGAGTTAATTAAATTGCTTAAAATTGACGGATGATTTTGTGAGTAAAATTAATGTGTCTCATTGTAATTCGATTAAATTAGATACGGTTTAAGTAATCGAATTGTTTTATTACTTAGATTAAATTATTGTTTACGAAACAATTGAAGCAGAATGAATAATTTATTATAAATACAAGTTGTTGTAATTTATAATTCGATAAACCATTTTGGTACAAGTAATCAAGAATTACTAGTTAATTTTGTATGTGACATATTTTATTAATATGTTGATTTTTAATATGTTAAAAATGCATTATATTGTGACATGTCAAGTAACATGTGACATATGACAAAATTGACAAATGACAAAATAAAATGGACCTTCCATTTTATGTTGGGTGTACCGAAAATGGGGAGGGTTAGGGTTTTAAATTGTGTTGATTATTTTAAATAGAAAACACAATGATCACTCTAGTATATAGCCATGCAACCCTATAAGCTTTTGAGAAGAGCAACTTTTGCATGCATTGGCTCCCAAAAATCCCACCCCCCAACCGGTTTTCCTTCATGAAAGGCCAAGGGTTTTTCCTCTATAATTATTCACTACTTACTACATAATTTTCTAGTGTTAGAAAATAACAACTACTCTCTACAATTTGTGAAATATTTTAGAGAAAGAAATACTCATAAAATCCTCTCCTCTTAACCGAAAAAGAAGAGAACAAAAATCAAACTTTTGTGTCAAGTTTAAGTAAAATTTTAATTAATACTAGATCATATTAATTATTATTATTAAGGGTGTTACTTTGGGTATAATTCCTTAGGAGAGATTCTCCACTTGAATCTTGTTCTTCCACCTTTGGAAAGCCCGAGAACTAGTAAGAAGGTGAACTTACTAGTGCCCATATTCCGAAATCATCAATGTAAGAATTGATTTTCTCCTTATACTTGTAATGGTTTTGCATGCATCAGATCTGATTTAATTTTATGACTAAATTAAACTATCATACTATGAATATGTAAACATTTGAGATTAGTGAATCCCAACAAAAACTAGGGCACGTCTTTCACTTTCCAGATTTCCTTTTATTATTATTCTTCATACATTAGATGATGCAATGTTTATTTATTCTAATAAAATCATATTCATATAATAATTGCATGCAAAATTGATGATTGTTTTGGGTTGGTGATGACACGTTTTTATAATAATCAATTAGTGATGATGGTTGTTTTGAGTTGGCAGGAAACATGGCAAAACAGAAGAAGAGGGGAAAGTAACACTTATGGAAATTGATTTAGCTTTAAAGAATGACAAGGAGCCAATCTTTACCATTGCTACTGGAAAATTTAAAAGATGAGAAGTCGAAAGCCAAGGGCACAACCTCTTGGTTTTTGAAATAGGACTCCACCAATTTTGTATTTAAGACTAGTAAATACAACTTAGGACGGGTCGTATTGTAAAATTGTTCATACTAATGTATATATGGTGTAACTTTAATTATACAAAGTGTAACTTTAACAAAAAATAATGTATTTTTAATCATATATGCTGTAACTCTAGTTATAAATAGTGTAATTTTAATTAGAAATATTGTAATTTTGAGTAGATATGGTGTAACTTTAATTAGAAATAGTGTAACTTCAAATAGATATGGTGTAACTTTAATTATATATAGTGTAACTTTAATAAAAAATAGTGTAACTTTAATCATATATGTTCTAACTTTGGTCATAAATGGTGTAAAATATTGTAACTTTAAATAGATATGGTTTAACTTTAATCAGAAATACTGTAACTTCAAATAGATATAGTGTAACTTTAATTATATATAGTGTAACTTTAATAAAAAATAGTGTAACTTTAATCATATATGTTGTAACTTTGGTCATAAATAGTGTAATTTTAATCAGAAATATTGTAACTTTAAGTAGATATGGTGTAACTTTAATCATAAATAGTATAACTTCAAATAGATATGGTGTAACTTTAATCAAAAATAGTGTAACTTCAAATAGATATGGTGTAACTTTAATTAGAAATAGTATAACTTTAATCAGAAATAGTGTAACTTTAAGTAGATATAGTGCAACTTTAATCAGAAATAGTGTAATTTCAAGTAGATATGGTGCAACTTTAATTTGGTATGGTGTAACTACAATTGATGATAATGTGTAAAATCAAGTTTATGAGTAAATTAATTAAACAATTTCAATTAAATATATGTAACGTAAATTGAATGTGTAACTTTAAGCGGATATGTTGTAACTTCAAGTAAATATGATGTAACTTTAATTCATAATGTGTAAATTCAAGTATATGAACAAATTAATTAATTAACTCCAATTAAATATAATGTAAATGCAAATTAATCAAGTAGATATGAAGTAGATTGTGTGTATGTTATAACATCAAGAAAATATGATGCAACTTCAAGTAAATATGGTGTAACTTTAATTGAAAATGTGAAAATCCAACTATATGAGCAAAGTACTTAATTAACTTCAAATAGATATGGTATAAATTGGGTGTAACTTCAAGCGGTTATTTTGTAACTTCAAGCGGATATTGTGTAACTTTCAATTCACCGAGCAGCACTGATATTTTCGAAAAATTAATGGTATAAAAAAATATTATCATTGCGACGGGCTCGAAAAAATAATAAATTTAGGCTTTTGTTTCGCCTTAATCGGAGTCCGGATGAAGATTCACGGAGCTTTTTAAGAAACCGCTTTTATTTTACGCGGGAATAAAAAATCAGATTTTAAAACTATTATTTTTTATATTTGAATTGAAAATGGATAATAAAATGAGTTGATGTGAGAGAGAGAGAATGTAATTAATGAAATAATTGGGAATTGAATGTATGAAATAGAGAAATTAATTTAACATTAATTACTAGTAGATGAGTGTGATTTTGCTTTAAATCTCAACCATTAATCTTATAAGATCTAATGGCTTAGAATAGGACTTATGGACTTATTTTTTTAGATAGACTCATTTGAACTTGCCTATATATATATATATATATATATATATATATATATATATATATATATATATATATATATATATATATATATATATATATTTGTTTTTTGGGGAGAGAAAAGATAAGGTGTTGCATGCTATTTACTATGCAAGTAAGACTCTTGATGATGCGCAGATCAACTATGCTGCCACGGAGAAGGAGCTTCTTGCAGTTGTCTATTCTTTAGACAAATTTAGAGCTTATCTTGTTGGTTCTAAAGTTATTGTTCATACTGACCATGCATCACTTAAGTATCTTCTAACTAAACAAGAAGCTAAACCACGACTTATTAGATGGATTTTATTATTGCAAGAATTTGATTTAGAAATTCGTGATAAGTCTGGTGCTGAGAATGTTGTTGCAGTTCACTTGTCTAGGTTGAGATTTGCAGGAAGAGAGATTTTGCCCATTGATGACTCTTTTCCAGATGACCATCTTCTAGCTATAGCTGCAAACACTCCATGGTTTGCAGATTATGCCAATTACTTGGTAGGAGGTATGCTTCCTCCTGACTTGTCTTATCCGCAAAAGAGAGATTTATCCATGATGTGAAGCGGTATTTCTGGGATGATCCATAGTAGTTTCGGGAGTGCGCAGACGGTAATTACAGACGATGTACTCCAGAGGGTGAGGTACATGCCATCCTTTCTCATTGTCACTCTTCTTCTTATGGTGGTCATCATGGTCCTTCTAGGACATTTGCTAAGGTAATGAAATCGGGCTTCTTTTGGCCTATTATCTTGAAAGATGCTACTACTTTTGTCCGTTCTTGTGATGCGTGTCAGAGAACATGTAATATTGCGCAAAGGCATGAGATGCCTCAAACTAGAATCTCCGAGGTGGAGATTTTTTATGTTTGGGGCATTGATTACCAAGGGCCATTCCCTACTTCTCATGGGAATCAATACATATTAGTAGCTGTAGATTATGTTTCTAAATGGGTGGAGGCAATTGCCACCCCCACTTGTGATGCTAAATCTGTTGTTAAGTTGTTTCAGAAGATTATCTTTCCACGGTTTGGAGTGCCTCGCGCGGTGATTAGTGATGGAGGAAAGCATTTCAATGAGAGTCATCGTAATTCTTTATTGAAGAAATATGGCGTTACGCACCGTAGAGAATTGGCATATCATCCTCAGACCAGTGGACAAGTGGAGGTTTCTAACAGAGAATTGAAACAAATCTTGGAGAAGGTAGTGAGCAAGAATAGAAAAGATTGGAGTCAGAAGCTTGATGACACTTTGTGGGCTTACCGTACTGCATACAAGACGTCGATTGGTGCATCACCTTACCGTTTAGTCTATGGCAAATCTTGCCATTTACCTGTGGAGCTTGAGTACAGGGCTATGTGGGTCATAAAGGAGCTGAATATGGATCCCTCACTGGCGGGTGTGAAAAGACTAATGCAGTTGAATGAGCTTGATGAGTTTCGACTGCATGCCTATGATAGTGCTCAAGTATACAAGGAACGAACGAAGAAGTGGCATGACAAGCATATTTTGCAAAGGGAGTTTCATGTTGGTGACAAGGTATTGCTCTTTAACTCTCGTTTGCGCTTGTTCCAAGGTAAGCTAAGGAGTAGATGGTCTGGACCGTTCACTGTTGTTGAAGTGAACAAATTTGGGTCAGTTACACTGCAAACTGACAAGGGTGAGACTTTCAAAGTAAATGGGCAACGATTGAAGATTTACTATGAAGGTACTCATGTTGGGGTAATAGAGGCCATTGACCTCTTTGCCATTGATTCCTCTCACTGATGAGGTAATACGGTCATGCGGGACCGCTTAAACCAGCGCTAACGAGAGGCAGCTCGGAAATTGTAATATAATATTTTGTAATTTAGGTTTTTAATTCCGTTCTCGTACTTTAATTACACTTGTTCATGAGTTTTGAGAGATGTGAGGGTGGGAATTTTACGTGTTTTAAAGTATTTTTGCAGGAATCGACGGATATTCAAGTTAGAAGTTAAATCAACGAAAAAGAAGGCTACAATTTGGTGCCTCGATCGAGTGCAGGCAGGCTCGATCGAGGAACCATCATGCTCGAGCGAGTGTCATAAGGGCTCGATCGAGGAACCAAGGGAGGAATTAAAATATTCAAATGTCGAAAGTTGGCTTATTTGGAATTTGGTGCCTCGATCGAGTGCATGCTGGCTCGATCGAGGAACCAATGGTGAACCCGGTTCCGCGTTTTTGAACCGGCGGCTTTCTCCTTTATTTTCTCATATTATTTCTTAATCCCTCCTCCTTCCGTCACTTTTGTTGTTCATTGCAAGCATTATTCTTCATACTTCTCTCTCTAATACTTCATATAATCATCCAATCTTCATTTAAATTTGTGTTTAGTTGCTTGCTAGTGATTTAAATCACTCCTTTGTGCTTATTTGTGAATTTCATTGTCTATTATTACTCATGTAGGTCCCGATTTTTGGTTTCATTGGTCCGAAATTTCTGAATTTTTATGCTTAAATCTTGTCTTTATTGCCTTGAGTCTTCCATTGCTCATATACAATTGGTATTTCCTTGCTTATTAGCCCTTTATTTGTTGAATTAAATGCCTAATTTGCTAATTTGGGAATTAGGGTTATTCAAATCCGGGTTCAATTTTTGCATTAAATTGGTTAGAAATTGTGTTCTTATGCTTGGAATTTTCACTAACTGTTATATAATTGAAATTCCCTTGCCTTTTAGATGGTTTATGTGTGATTTTCGCCCTCAAAATCGAATTTTTCGACTCATGTATTCTCAAAAACGTGGACTGTTTTAGGCAATTAAATTGGTTTGTGATTATATACTTGTCTTTTTTGCAGGTATGTCAACTAGTGGACAAGGAAATAAAAGGCCACGGGAGAGGCGCGCTCCCGTTCGTCAGCCGGAGGTAGTAGTGTCTTTCGAGGAGGAAGATGATGAGTTACTACCGATAGACGAATTCCCTTTTATTGAGTTTCGGGACAAAGAACAGCGGGACAAATTTGAGGTATTGATGTCCAAGACTATGAATCCTACTCGGTGTGTCGATCGCAAAATTTTGCGAACTTTAAAGATTGATGATATAATGTTGGGCATGTTTGTTGAGATTGGGTTGCAGGGTCTCTTTCTTTTGCACGAACTATCTTATCGTGCCTTAACTCTTGAGTTTCTGAGTTCTTATGCCTATTTTCCAAGGGACCATTTAATCCGTTTCAGGTTGCTTAATGTTGAACGGTCCTTAACTTTTGACCGTCTTTCTGAGATTTTAGGCATTGATAAGCATACTGATGGTGACTTGTATAATGGTGCTGGGTTGTCTCCTGTCCGGTATTTTCCATTGTTTACGGGTTTCGCGGATGCAGATGTGAGTTGCATGTCGTTACTTGACGTTCAACATGTTTGTCTTAGGCTTTTCTTGCGGTATTTGAGTTATCTGTTATATGGGAGACATGATAGGAGCAAGGCCTCTTCCTTGGAGGTCTTGATATTGGCTAGCTACCTTAACCCTTTTCAGGAAGCTACTTTCCAGTTTTCTCCCCCTGCACTCGTTTGCCAGGCCTTTGACCGCATGACTGGGAGATATGCGGATTTAGATTACGGTGCCCTCATTACTAGGATTGCTAAAGTTTTATGTGATTTTGAGGGGAATGACCTCTATGAGCATATGCAGGACTATGAGCCGTTGGTAGATGATGATCATCTACGCTATGACATTTCTTACCTTGACATTCGGGGTGGGAGGGATCACTATTGGAGGGTGCGTGGTCAGTCCTATATGCTTTTGCCTAATGATCAGTTGCCGGCTATTGCACCTCTTGAGGAGAGTGCGGCTAGATTGAGACCTGCCCCTATCACCTATCTTAATTATTCCTGAGGAGCTTCTAGTTACTCTACCTGGTTCTACTACTACTACTACTACTACTGGTGGGCGTCGGAGATGATGCGTGTCATTTATATGATGTTTTACACCCTATTTTACACGCATTTCAGAGCTCAATTATGTAGTTTATTCTACTATTTTCCCTATTTCCGTCTACTTTCGTGTTTTTGTATAAAATTGCAGAAATGTGAAGAATCCAGCGGAAATTGAGCCGAATCCGTCCCTAAGTACTTAGCATTGCATTTGACATGGAGTAAAGACTCGGGAAGCGAACTTGGTGCGCATTTCAAGGCCTGAAAGATGTATTTACGAGGGTTTTAGAAGTGGATTACTAGCTACAGCAGTCTATAGACTGACCTACATGGTCTATAGACTGTCAGAATGCTTCTCGACATTGCAGGCTGCTTCAGATGGCTATATCTCGAGTTCTAGAGCAGATAATCGAGTTATTCCAATAGGAGGTGAAAGATTATCCTTTTATCTTTCCAACGCCGTGTAGAACGCCTGATGTGACCAAGTAACGAAGAAATGGCAGCTGTTTTAAGATCAGTGCGCGCTGCAGAATTCGTCAGAATGCATTACTGTACAGCGCTCTTGGTCGATCGACTGGTCCAAGTGGTCGATCGACCACTCCACGACCCTGACGCGCAAATTAAAAGGACGAGAATTAGGAAGCCCATTGTAATTAGGTTATGAGGATTAGGTTACGTGATAATTCCTATATAACGTAACTCTTCCTCAGCATCTATCAGGCAGTTTTTTATGATCGAGTTCTTAACATACAATTCAATATTCATTAGTTTAGTTTAGTTTTCGTCAATAAATTTACTTTTCGCATTAAGCTTTGGTTCTTTCCTCTTCAGTTCTTCGTACGGTATTCTTCTGTTTCTTTGTTCTATTTCATTGCTTTAATTCTTCCGTAGTTTAGAATTTCTAGGAAGGATCCCAAAGCCAATTTATCGTTTTATGTTAATTATCTGTTTAGTTGATTCAATTATGAAATCAACTGCTTTGTTTATCAATTTTACTGTTATTATTATCACGAATATGTCTACCTAAATACCCTTTGCTAAGATGTAGGGGATCTATGGCGTAGATGGCATTAGAATAGGTGACCCCGCATTAGGGCTTGGTCGATCGACTGGCTTAACTAGTCGGTCGACTGAGCCGGTTAGTCGATCGACTGGGGTAGCTGGTCGATCGACTGACTTCGTGTCTGATTAGCGTTTGTTTGATTCGTTAAGTGCGATATTTAACACTGAGACCGAGAGGAGATTTGTTAGATGCTTAGTTTTGACCAACCCGTAGATCGAGAGATAGGGAAGGGCATTAATTAATGAATTAAGACGACTAAATTGCTGAGATCGAAAGATAATGTAATTTAGGCTTTAGGAATCACTAATCGGGGTGAGAGCTAGCATTAGTGAGACTTAGGGACTGGTAGCATAGGCCGAAAGGAGCTACTAGTTAACATGGACCGAGAGGACTTGTTTTACCCATCCTACACGACTGTATTTCAGACTTACCTAGGATTATGTGCCATCGCAGCTATAGTGAACCGACCGTCTTAGCATTTATTCTATCATTGTTTACCTTCTTTATTACTTTTATTGCTTATTTAGTTTATGCATTTAGACTTAGATTTACTTCAATCCAAAACCCCTCAAACTGTTACCTTTAGACTAAAATTAAAAGCAACTATTATCTCCCTACCTCCCTGCGGATCGACCCTTACTACCGCTTGCTAGTTGTAGTTTGGAATTTATAAATATTATTTTTGGTACTCACTTCGACAGGTATCAAATTTTGGCGCCGCCGTTCGGGAGGCGCTAGTTTTAGTTGTTTTTTATTTTAGTTCGTGTTTCGCCTCAAGGGAAGACCGAGTACCTTGAGGCGATTCTTACCATTTCCTCTAGTGTTGTTTTGTTAGGTCCTACATGTCCTATCTACAAGATTTGAGGAAGGGTGCACCCATGTTCCATTCTCGGGAGCAAGCAGTCTTTGTTTTGTGAGAGATGCGGCGGAGCGGGACACACATCTGAGGCATGCAGGCACCCTAAGGAGAAGATGTTTGCTTTTCATCAACTTCAGCTCGACAATTCACATAATTACGCTCCTACTTCACCGCATCAACCATATGTGCCTCCTTATGAAGCCCCACCACCATCCACTCCGTCACAGCAAGAGTCAAATATTGAAGTTGCAGAGTTGATAAGTCTAGTGCAGTTTGCTTATGGTAGAGGTACGAGAAAAGTAATGCGGCAAATGAGGTCTCAATCATGGAGTAGAAATCTCAAATTGCTACATTAGACAAGAATGCAGTTGAGATACCGAGTCAATTTCACTCTCCGAATCAGCGTATTGAGACCGTACATGCAATGACACCGAGGAGCGGGTCCGCTCTCGATGGACCCGAGAAAGTCGCCTGAAAAAGGGAAGAAGAAAAAGGGCGAGAAAAAGACGATCGCGAAGTAATCACGGTCGATCGACCACATCACTTGATCGATCGACCGGTCCGCGAAATGACATAGCTTTCGGTATCTGTTGAAACCAGTCGATCGACCGACCAACATGGTCGATCGATCGAGGAAGCGGTGATGACGAACCATTCCATCCTCCAATGCCGGACAACTTGAGGGACTTCTTGTTTTGGGTACGACTCACGAAACTATCGAGGCAAGATCCGGATGTTGATGGGTCCGTTCCGATTCCAAAGTATGACCCTACGACGGTCAATGGTTCATTCCTGAGACGGACTGAAGAAGGTTCGAGCTATAACAAGGATAAAGTAGTGGATTTTCAGCCTAAGTCCACCGATGCCGGTATGAGAGACCTAGAGGAGAGGGCTAAGCTACTTCGATGACCCCATATCCAGAGAGGTGGTACCAACGAAGGATGAGGTATATTTTGAAAAATTTAAAAATGTCATTCATAGTCTTAATGTGCAAGTACCTTTTCTTGAGTTGGTAAATCAAGTTCCCGCTTATATGAAATTCATGAAACAACTTTTAAATAAGAAGCGGAAACTTGATAGGGTCGAGTCTGTTAATTTAACTGAAGAATCTAGCTCTTATTTGACTCACACTGCTCCACACAAGTTAGCTGACCCGGGTAGCTTTTCAGTCCCTTGTAATATTGGTACCTTCTCAATTGAGAAGGCATTATGTGATTTAGGGGCTAGTATTAGTGTCATGCCTTTGAGTCTTGCTAGGAGATTAGGATTGACTAGATTTGCGGTCACTAATATGACAGTGCAAATGGCTGATCGTTCTGCGGTCCAGCCCATAGGAGTCCTAGAGGATATTCCTGTGCAAATAGGAAAGTTCTTCTTCCGAGTTGACTTTATTGTGTTAGACATACCTGGGGATGCCCATATCCCTATTATTTTGGGTAGACCCTTTACTCGCACACCGCTTTGGTGCGATTATTGATGTTGGCTCGGGGACACCGACCTTTAAGGTGGAGAAGCGATCCATTAGTTTTGCCCGGACTTATAGGAAGAAAGATGCTATGTGTCCCGTAACTTGTAATGCGATTTCTACTCGTAAGTCTTATGTTATAATTATCGACACTCCTCCTTCATTACCCGTGCCTACTCTCGTTATGACACCTCCGCCCAGATTGGGAGCAAATTGGAGGAAGATTCTTCCATTTTGGCTACATTGCGGGAACCGGTTTGGGAAGAAAGAACCGATGATCGCTCCGTTTGTGAAGGAGCCCATTGTTCGAGAGGCGGTTTGGGATGTCCGAGCTATGCAGGCGACGAGGAGCCAGATGAGGAGCCCAAGAAGAAGGAGCCAGTCAAAATTTCGGAGTCGGATTTTGAGTGTGAGGAGCTAGAAGATGATGGCCATGCTTGGGAAGATGCTAGAGATGATCCGTTGAGTATTCCAGGCGGAGTAGAGTGGAGTTCAGCTTCTGAGATGAGCACTGCGGAAGCTACTTCATGTAGACAGAAGCCTTGGTCGGAGATTTTCCGCAGTTTCCGTTGATTTTTTCGTTTTTTTTTAGACCTTTTTAAGACAATTTATTGCTTTTAGACTATTTATCGTTTTTCGTGTGCGCGAAACTTCGCTTAGTTTGGTTTGCTTAGGATTTTTATAAACATTAGACTGTCATTTTGTGTTTTGCGCAATTTTGGGCGCATTATTATGTGTATTTGCAGGTTTATAGACCTTGTTAGCTCAATTTATTGAGCTAATTCAAGAAATCGAAGTTCAAAGAGACTATTTGGTCGATCGACTGGCCATCTTAGTCGATCGACTGAGTGCTACAGTTCCAGGAGCTTCTGTTTCCGTCATCTTGGTCGATCGACTGGGTAATGTGGTCGATCGACCGTTGTCCGCTGCTGTACCTGTTTTCGATCATTCCCCTGCTGTGTTTGGACGATTTGCGGAGTTGAGGGAGTCTTCTCTCCACTTTATTCTCCGATTCATTTCTGTTTTTTTTCCATTTCTTTATTGTGCACATAATTTTGCGTTTCATAAATTGCTTTCTCGGAAATTATGCGCGGCACTTTTGTCTGTCTTTTCAGGTACTTGTTGGTAGCACTGCTGGCTACTGAAACCTCCTAGCTCACGCTGGTTTGGGGAGGTTTCCTTTTTGTTGCGCTTAAAGTCTTGTGAGTTTCCGAGTCCTTCTTTTATGTCAAGTTTAGTTAGTTATCGCAACTCCCCATTTCCTTTGCTATTTTCATTATATGATTTTGCACAATGGGGACATTGTGTGATTTGGTTTGGGGAAGGGTTTTGCGTCGCATTCATTCTGTTTTGCATTCATGTTTACTGCATTTTATAACTTGCATTGTTATTTATTTTCCCTTATATATACAAAAATCCAAAAATTTCAAAAAAAAAATACAAAATATCACGTTTACTTTTGCATGTAGGTCGAGTCGGAACGGTAGTATTTCAATGATGACATTGCATTTGCAGCTGTTTATGCCTAAGCCTTGCTAATTGACATGTTATTAGTAGAATCATATATGCATAGTCTACGAGTTTTCGTTAAATTTCTTGCTGAACTTGAGACTTGACTTAGATTTTTGGCAAACTACATTATATTCTGAGATTTAGAGCTTATAACTGGTGACATTTATGACCAGTTTATTTAGGATGTGAGTAGTTACTCCTTATAAGACATGTTACATCAATATGCATAAATATGAACTTAATCTGCTTAATATCCGTATGCATTCGGTTTGTGGTTTGTTGACACATGTGGTAGAGGTCCCCTTTTCTCATTTTACACATAAGCCTCACATAGCCAAATTTGCCTTTTCGTCCCATAAGCTACACACCATTATTTAGCCTACCCTATCCGAGCTAGTATTGGTAGTTGTGGGAATGTGTTTATTGCATCTTGGTTATATTGCTCTGTATGAGAAGGTTGGTGGAATGTTGAAAGGAGGAAAGAAAGGAAGAGAAAATAGAATTGAAATGAAAAGAAAAAATGAAAACAAGGAAGAAAAGAAAAGAAAAGAAAAGAAAAAATCAAAATCGCATAATTCAAAGTCTTTATCAAATGGCGATTTTTGCTCCCATGCTTTATTATTATCATTTGGGGAGTTGACTTTTTGTGGAGATTGTGAGATTAGTGCTACTCATTAGCACCGTTTTGTATTGATTTATCTGGAGCAAGAAGTTGGATGTTGTTATAATTTGGACATGTAGTTACTATCTTGGCTTTAACTCCTCTTATCCAAATTCATTTTTTGCCTCTTCTTACCCATTACCTCACATATCCATATTTACCTCAGCATGTGTCATGGTCACTGATTTGGTTGGAATGCATATGTACGGTTGTAGAGATTATTTTCATATTAGATTGCAGGCATGTTCTTATAGGTCGTAGTTAGGTGAGCGTCGTTACAAAATTACTTCTTTCTATCTTTACATATATTCACCTGTGCTTATTTGAGTGATTTGAGCGACCCGTGAGAGTCCAATTTGATAAGTCTCTATAGTTGACGGTTTAGCAGTTTTTAACGACTTCATAACTCGTTTGCATGATTCATATTGCTAATTGATTGTTAGTTGTTGCATTAAACTGGTTTAGGCTTTACATATTGCATTTCGCTCTGAGATTGAAATCGTTCCACTAGGTTTTAGGATCGAGTCTAGTTCTTGCTTGGGGACAAGCAAGGGTTTGGTTTGGGGAAGTTTGATGCGTGTCATTTATATGATGTTTTACACCCTATTTTACACGCATTTCAGAGCTCAATTATGTAGTTTATTCTACTATTTTCCCTATTTCCGTCTACTTTCGTGTTTTTGTATAAAATTGCAGAAATGTGAAGAATCCAGCGGAAATCGAGCCGAATCCGTCCCTAAGTACTTAGCATTGCATTTGACATGGAGTAAAGACTCGGGAAGCGAACTTGGTGCGCATTTCAAGGCCTGAAAGATGTATTTACGAGGGTTTTAGAAGTGGATTACCAGCTACAGCAGTCTATGGACTGACCTACATGGTCTATAGACTGTCAGAATGCTTTTCGACATTGCAGGCTGCTTCAGATGGCTATATCTCGAGTTCTAGAGCAGATAATCGAGTTATTCCAATTGGAGGTGAAAGATTATCCTTTTATCTTTCCAACGCCGTGTAGAACGCCTGATTTGACCAAGTAACGAAGAAATGGCAGCTGTTTTAAGATCAGTGCGCGCTGCAGAATTCGTCAGAATGCATTACTGTACAGCGCTCTTGGTCGATCGACTGGTCCAAGTGGTCGATCGACCACTCCACGACCCTGACGCGCAAATTAAAAGGACGAGAATTAGGAAGCCCATTGTAATTAGGTTATGAGGATTAGGTTACGTGATAATTCCTATATAACGTAACTCTTCCTCAGCATCTATCAGGCAGTTTTTTATGATCGAGTTCTTAACATACAATTCAATATTCATTAGTTTAGTTTAGTTTTCCTCAATAAATTTACTTTTCGCATTAAGCTTTGGTTCTTTCCTCTTCAGTTCTTCGTACGGTATTCTTCTGTTTCTTTGTTCTATTTCATTGCTTTAATTCTTCCGTAGTTTAGAATTGCTAGGAAGGATCCCAAAGCCAATTTATCGTTTTATGTTAATTATCTGTTTAGTTGATTCAATTATGAAATCATCTGCTTTGTTTATCAATTTTACTGTTATTATTATCACGAATATGTCTAGCTAAATACCCTTTGCTAAGATGTAGGGGATCTATGGCGTAGATGGCATTTGAATAGGTGACCCCGCATTAGGGCTTGGTCGATCGACTGGCTTAACTAGTCGGTCGATCGAGCGTTAGTAGTCGATCGACTGGGGTAGTTGGTCGATCGACTGACTTCGTGTCTGATTAGCGTTTGTTTGATTCGTTAAGTGCAATATTTAACAATGAGACCGAGAGGAGATTTGTTAGATGCTTAGTTTTGACCAACCCGTAGATCGAGAGATAGGGAAGTGCATTAATTAATGAATTAAGACGACTAAATTGCTGAGATCGAAAGATAATGTAATTTAGGCTTTAGGAATCACTAATCGGGGCGAGAGCTAGCATTAGTGAGACTTAGGGACTGGTAGCATAGGCCGAAAGGAGCTACTAGTTAACTTGGACCGAGAGGACTTGTTTTACCCATCCTACACGACTGTATTTCGGACTTACCTAGGATTATGTGCCATCGCAGCTATAGTGAACCGACCGTCTTAGCATTTCTTCTATCATTGTTTACCTTCTTTATTACTTTTATTGCTTATTTAGTTTATGCATTTAGACTTAGATTTACTTCAATCCAAAACCCCTCAAACTGTTACCTTTAGACTAAAATTAAAAGCAACTATTGTCTCCCTACCTCCCTGCGGATCGACCCTTACTACCGCTTGCAAGTTGTAGTTTGGAATTTATAAATATTATTTTTGGTACTCACTTCGACAGGTATCAGGAGACGTCGTCAGCCTGCCACTCACTTGCCTGGTTCTTACCAGCCCTGTCCTCCTCCTCCTCCTCCTCCTCCTCCTCCTCCTCCTCCTCCTACGTCCTTTCCCTCCTTTGGTTACCACTTTGACCCATTCCTTGAGAGAGAGGCGAGAGTATATCAGGGTATCAACACCGCTTTGACTGAGCGGCGTTTGTGGGAGCAGATGGAGGCTGTTACTCTTGCTGGGGGGGGGGGGGGGGCAATACACGGGTGCTTCTTCGAGATACTACACCACACCTGGTGACGACAGCCGTGTTTTCCACCTTTATGGTGTGACCCCTGATGAGTTTGGGCAGTTTAGTACGGAGAATGGTGCCTTGGGTCGCTTCTTCTACACTCCTATTCGTCCTCACCAGCCCACCAGTGTTTTTCCAGAGGATGTGGGTGTTCCTTTGTCGCATAGACAGTTTGCAGCTTCTACTTCTGCTGCAGCAGCTATTCCTAGAGATGGTCATGCTAGAGGCCGTGGTAGACGAGCCGACCGTGCTGGAGGCCGTGGAGGCCGTGTTCATGATCCCGAGCTGTTGGCCATGTTTGAGGAGATTGATGGCTTTGATGAAGCCAATGTTGATGATGATGATGGTGCACAATAGTGACAGCTGGTCACTACATCCCTCACTTTCCAGCTGGTTTGGGGGAACTTTTGCTACATAGCTGGTATTATCTCTCTCTACTTTTGTTTTATTGTATTTCTTATTTGTGAGGTTCATATACCTATTATTAGACTCTTCTAATGATGAACTAATTAACATATTAATATGAATTCATTAGATCTAGTGCATGCATAACAAAATAAGTGATTAAATGTGGACAAAACAATGTTCTTACATTGCTATTTTTGGATTTTGGGCACAAGTAAGGTCTCCTACCTTCACTTGTTCTTGACCTATGATAAGTATTAGGATGATCTTCCAAGACTCTATATTAGGAGCCCTCCTTTTGATTGCACCCAAGATTTAACCCTTATTACTACTAAATAATATTTGCTAGATATTTATTTAGTAGTCTACCTTAAAAATGACTACTAATACTCATATATTATATTAATAATATTAGTAGTATCATTGAACAATCTAGATTAAAACTTCTCAAGTTTTAGAGAAGGAAAACTATGAATATAAGAGGAGTTTGCATGTGAATGAATGTAAGCATCTTATGAGAGAACAAGTGAGAAAAATAAGAACAACAAAAGTGTTCTACTCTCTCTTGATGGTCCGGCCATCATGCTCTATTTAGAGCATTTTTTGCCTTCTCAAAATGCCTTTCACAATAATCTATAAGTGTAGGTAGTAGGGTAGGCATGTCATAAGATGTTGGAGCATCTTTCCAACAACAAAATGAAAAAAAACAAAAACTCAACCATCCTTCCATTTGGACGGTTCATGTGAGTTATTTTGGTCCATTTTTGTCTTATAATATTTGTCCCACAAATGCTTATAAGTCTTATGTTTAATTATCTTACATAATTAAATATTAATTTGATCATATAACAATTATGTGACAAATTAATAAACATATATTCACTTAACCTATTGAGTAATATTTTATCATTATATCAACATATAATGGGTCCCATGATAACTAGTTAGTTAAATTTACAACCTCTTGTAAATGTAAATAATTTATTACCTCTACCTCGAAATATTTATAAAACCCTGAACATAATTTAGTGAATTAACATATTAATCCACTAAATCGAATCTTATTTAATCACATTACAATAAGATACATGTTTCCTCTCATAAATATAAATTGTTCTTATTTAAGGAATTAATTAACTTGTATCAATATACAACTAATTAACTTTACTGATAAGGGCAACATCCTTTAGGTGTGACGTGACCTTAAGGGATCAACTGACCACCACCGTCCTACGACAGTAACGTCAAACTCTAGCAAGCCAATCGTTACCGATTAATGTTGATCAGTTGACTATTTAATTTATCATCCCTTTCGTATTCTTATAATGAGATTTAATTATGATTTTAAATCATGTGATCGCACTATTGTTGAGGATACATACTCCAACAATCTCCCACTTGTCCGAGACAAGTGTGTGTCACCAATTCTCTTGTCCTATTACAATCTCCCACTCAATGCAAGGTGTCTCGCAGGTCGTACTTGCATTTGATCATATCTTGAGTGGTTTTCTCGATCTGGAGAGTAACTGTCTGACTGGAATTATCTACCGTAGATACCTTCCGAGCGTGGCCACGCATTTTCAGTTAACTACTCCTCGAGTGGCCTTGAGATTTCAAATAACCCTGACAAGGGGATGGACAATTCCTATCGCACTATTCCCTTCGTATAGCCACAGTTCATCATAACCCAAAATGTACTCATTTGACTTCAGTTACGATTGTCGTAGAGTATAAATCAAAGCCATTCAGAAAATTGTGCCAACTTGGGTGAATAGTCTTTAGTCAAAATAATTGACTCATAAGAATACCATAGTAGCTCTTTCCACGACCAGGCTTTATGAATTACCAGAACTCTATAAGCGGTCACTGCCCGACAGAGTGTCCCATACAGTCCGTCTATGTGATCGACTAGTCATCCAATATGACTTTATGACACTTGAACTTGTCATCAATCGCATCACACTCTAGTCACTTTGAGACGTCACCTCCTTTAAGTAACCAAGGGCATATACTATGTTAATCCAGTTCACTTTAATGGGGTTCAATATTGTCTCAACAACCCATTTGGATATAACAAAGTAATAAATAAATGAGTTTGCATAAAGAAACTCAAACGATAAATGCGATTATCATATATGAATAGTCAATACACTATTACTACTTCATATCTTATAATCTATAGTGTACCTTTTACACTAGTTAAAATGCAATAAAAGCTTGGTAAGTGGATATACCATGTATCCATACATTTCAACTTTATGAATTGCTATTTCCTTCTATTCAATATCATTTCTAATGACATGAATTTATCTAAGTATATGTCTAGTATTCTTACTAGACTTGGGATCTTGCACTTGGAAGATGCTCCCACTGTTATCACATAACTTGTGATAAAGTCTTTTGTAGAGGGATTTACTTACACTCCCTACGTTGACCATCCTATCACAATTTACTTAGATTCTGTTTGTAGAACTTGCAATGGTTGAAACTAAAACATTTCTCTAGTCTCTTATTCCTAAGTCAATAAAATTAGCCTAGGATTTCGATAAATCTTTATAGGTTTGGAAACTAAAGTTTGTGTAACCCTTCAACACACAACTTAGTCTATCATCCAAACATAAGAACGAATCCTCAGTTCTTCTCAAGAATCTTAAGGATGTTCTTTAAGTCTTTCACAAGACCATCATTTGAATTAACTTGTTATTGACTTATTGTGCTCCAAGTATATGTTTCATCATGGCATGTGCATTTAATGGCATACATGATTTTTCTAATGGCGGAAACATTAGAAATCGATTTCATGTAATCAACAACTTATTTAGGTTCAGTGAATGACTATGACTCTATCATAATAATTCCACTTTCATCAATATGAACAACCTACTCAACCTTGTTGATGTTAAACAGATATGAAAGGATCTTATCATCATAAGGCTCTCAACTCTATGCCAATATTCTCTCAAATTTAACACATAGATTCGAAAATCTAAAATACATCGCACCTTTTCCTTGTCTCCCAATCACTTTTTCATAGAAGAGAGCATTGGTACATTATTCCTAATAAGTAATATGTTATCAACATATAAGACATGGAAAAAATAATACTGGCTCCCACTTAACTTCATGTATAAATATGATTCTTCAACAATGTGAATGAAACCATTCTCAATTATCTCATGAACGAAAAGTATAATCCTTTGATGCTTGCTTAAGATCATTCTAGGATTGCTTAAGTAAGCTTTGCATAATATGTTAGGATTCTTAGATCTTTATCTAAGATTTTCTGTTCCATACACATCCTTCTCTAAATTCCCATTTTAGAAAAGCGAATTTTTAATATCATTTGCCATTCTTCAACAAAGTGAAATGTGACAATTCCTAACATGATTTATCTTGATTAACATCTTCATGTCAATCTATGCACTTAGGTACTCTAAAGCTCTATTCACTTTTGAACCGTGGATGCATAGAAGATATTATCAAAACATATTTTGACTAATCATTACTTTTATTCACACATCTTCACAAGAAATCAAACATAGGCATGTTAGGAATTTAAGATGCTAATCTTATATGACATAGGACAACTCCTATGGAGTTCTATGGAATAAAACAATTCCTATGCAACTAATCCATGCCCTATTTAAACGGTTCATTTGAGGATTTACAAAGAGATTCTATTTGTCGTTAGTAATAGTGGTTTAGTGGAGACTCGTGTTACAATCGAATTGATATCGTATATTAATAGGAGAAAAGATAAAGAATAACATAAAACAACGAAATAGTGGGAAAAGAAACATTCTTCGTTAATATATGAAAACATTTTAGCATGTTTTAGCATTTATATAATGACCTCCACCCAATTATATAAATGATTCCGAGATTCATCTTCACACAAACATGGGCACGGGAAACCGATATATCCCATACTTGCATAAATTTGGTGAGTTAACTCTTTAATTGATTCTACCTTAGAACTCCCGGTCGATGAATTTCATAAATTCCATCTCTAGCCCCGGAATCATAAGACTAGTCTTTATATCCCGTTGAGTCCAACCAAATTTCGCTTGTACTAACATTTTATTACCCCACTTACCCAATGAAAAATGAAAGTACCCCGGAAAACCGAATCTACCCCAAATGTCAAAGGGATTCATGGGTCCTACTATTTGGAAAGGCTAATCTCAATTTTAAATATGTGAGAGGTCTTGTCGATTTATTATCTATCACTTTTATGTGAACTATATTAGTGAACTAACGATAATTATAATCGACACGGTCGAAAAGACGATATATGTACATATAAAAATGCATGTAACATAAAAAAAAATGCAAAGCAATAAATAAATTTCCTAGTATGGCCTTTCCTAAATAGAAAATCTAATAATCTATTACAAATTCGAAAACCAAATCCTTTGGTCCCTAGAATCTTCAAATGGCACGGCTTCCAAGAAAACTCCGTCTTGTCGAAACACCTTCCGAATGGTACCATCTTGAAGGAACTCCGAAATAACAAATATAATAAAATACATAGCTATTCCTATTATACATTTGTAATATGAAAAACTAGTAAAAATAAAGGTGATACGAGATCACAATAAAATTACAACCGAATCGGTATTCCCTTACATTACGGGAAATACCGATTAAAACTAAGGCCATACTAAGATAAAATTACATAATGAAAAATTATATAAATAAAATACGACATTCATCAATAAAATTGCAGCATTATAATATATGTCTAACATGCCAAATTAATGTGCCAAATCGCCCTACTTAAATTTTTTATCTTATATAATCCGGTTTTATGGAAATAAGTGATAATAACTTATTAAAATCACAAACCAATACTTAAATCAAATTTAAGTCCAATTTAATTATCCTAACCTTCTTAGGACTCAAAAATTAGTCTTTACTTAATTTTTGACAATAATTCAACTTGGTTTTCTATTATTGCTTATTAAACTTCTCTTAATCATAGCAATTATGAAATAATTCATAAAAATTTGAAAAAATTTCGAAATCACATTTTTTCATATACTGGAATATTACCAATATTCCAAAAACTCAATAAAATTTGCTCACAAAATATTTATAATTTACTTCATTAATAAATCGTATAAATCATAACTTTTACCATTTAATCCAAATTAAACATAAAAATTATAAAAAAATCAAAATCAAAATTTTGAACATTCTTAAATAATTTCCAGAACCTGGAAATGGCAAAATTTCAACCAAAAATTTCGAATTAATTTTTATGACTAATAAAGTTTCCCTTTTATCGATTTTATCACATAAAAATCAATAAACATACCAAATCAATCAAAATTAATCATGCAACTTTAGATCTGATGTCCATATCATATATACAACATTAGGGAAAAAATTCATGCCATAAAATTCATTTTAGCTATTTTTTGCTTAAAATAGTCACTATTTATATCATTTTAACCATTAAAATTATAAATCATGCATAATAAATCACATTTATCTCAAATTTTACATACAATCTATAAAACATGCATGTGACATCATATTAAAATTTTATGGCCTGTTTTGAAGCTTAACTAATTTTAGTCATTTAACCTCCATTTATAGCATTTTTATCACATAAAAATCATAAAACATGCAAAACTAATCACAATGATCCAAAATTTTACATACAATATGCAAAATATGCATGTGAGGTCATACTAAAAAATCACGGCCAGTAGTAAAGTTTAACTATTTTTAGTAAATAAAAGTTCATTTTACTCATTAAAATGTAATTATTTTAATAAAAATCATTAAAATAAGTAATAATCATCCATAAATCATTAAAATGACCTAAATATATTTTAGGACCATAATATATAACATGCAAAATAATTTCGTGGCTTTATCATATAAATCACAAAATATCTAGTTTTAATTAAGTTACATTTAACTCGGAAAAACTAAACTGATTATGCATGCACGACCTATGCTCTAATACCACTTTAACGGATTCAATAACCCTCTAATTAAACTCATTTAATTGATGATCTAAATTACTCTTTGCTTTAGTCATTAGATCTAGTGCATGCAAAATAAAATTAACAAGGTTAGGAGGAAACGATTTTCTTACATTGATAATGGACGAAATATGGGCACTAGTTAGAACACCTTCCTAACCTAGATCTTGAGCTTAAATATATTAGGATGATCCTCCAAAATGTTTAAGTATTCATTGTGGAATACCTCCTCTTAGTTGCACCAAGACTATCCCTCAATACTAATATTATTACTAACTAGATAACAATATTAGTTACCTTAAATATTGATTCTAATATTAGTTATATTACTACCATAGTAATATTATGTGAATATTAGAATTTTTGAACAAAAATAAGTGTTGGACCATATAGATATATGATTAAGTTCTGATAATGAGAAGTGTGTGCTTCGTATTATATATACTCTTGCTCGTAATCGTTTGTTTAGTTTTTGTTAGATTAACTTAGGCTACAAGTTTAGCAAGTAATGTTATAGCATCCTTAGCTATAACATTGAAGATTTGTGAAGCATTGTTCAAGTAATGTTATAGCAGCTTGAGCTATAACATTGAAGATTCTTAAAGCATCACAGTAAATGTAACAAGTTTCAAGTATGATGATCACTCAATCAAAACGCTAGATCAAGTCTTTAACAAGCTCAAGATGAAGAGCTTATGGTCAAGATAAAGAGAAGATGCAATCACTGAAGATCTCCAAGAAGATTAGCTAGTATAGGTCTTCATCTAATGACGGTATCTTAAGAAAAGGATATTGGGAAGGTAAAGTTATAGCTATTTCACCTATAACTTAACTTACCAAACTTAAAGTTATAGCTGTTTCTACTATAACTTTGGGTAGCATTTTAATGCCACGATTTTAACAGTTTTAAAACTATTTTTCAAAGGATAAAATTCTTTAAACACATTTCGAAATCATATGTGTAAATAGTGGAGCTAAAATATGGGTTGTTATAATGGATAACTTGCATGTCTCTATTGGTTAGTAAAACGACTTATGGGTCGTCATGCTACCTAGGGTTTGCTAGTTTGTTTTAACCTAACCCTAATCCAAGAAGAGGGATTTTCGTCTAGATGGACACGGGCCTAGGGTTTCGGCCGTTGGCTGTGAACCGTTAAGTCTTACAAGTCCTCTAGAACAAGTAATCTATCTAATTAAATCTAGCTTATATTTTTATACAAGATATTTTCTTATCTTAAAAATATATGATTTAATTTGTTTACTTATCTGAGAATCTCAAGGATATAATTTTGGAAAAATAAGATTTGCTTTTATCTTATTTACCTAAACTAAATATATCTTGGATTAAAATTAGGAAAGGGATAGAGATTTATCTCTTGCGAGATAAACTGCCTATCTCACGGCCTTCTAGGGTTTCGTGCAAACCCTATTCCTCTCCTCTACTATAAATACATATGTTTATTCTTCATTTGTTTTCAGCTTTTCGAAATACAAAAATCCCTTGCAAACAAATTTGAGTTTAAATTTTAATTGGCTATTTTTATTGTTTTGCATTTGGAAAATCTTGCGAAAAGTCGTGCTCTTTAAATTGATTGTTTTTCTTAAGGTTACGTCATAAGATAATAGTACTTCATATTGTTTCTTACTCGTTCAACTGTGTGAACACTTAGAAGAACAATCAAGTGCTTTCTTAGTAACTTAAGATAGTCAAAACCGAATATCTAGTGATATTCAAATTGAGTTATAGCTAGAGTTAGCTATACGAGTTGGGTTGATAATTTTGTAGTCCGGAGAAAGGTACTAAAATTATTAATCGAGAATAGTGGACGTAGGCTTCGACGTGTGGAGCTGAACCACTTCAAAATCGTGTGTCCTTGCAGTTTCTCTTTTCGTTCATTTCATTACGTTCATAATCACTTAGTTAATTAGTTAAAGTTTAATCAATAAACTTTAAGTAATTAATCATTGATATAAAATAAAAAGTGGGTATAAGTTTTTAAATACTCAATCACCCGCCCCCTCGAGTATTTCGGGTGTGATAGACTCTTCAATTGGTATCATAGCCTCGTGCTCTTGATTGCCTAACCGCAAAGATGCTAAATCCGTCTATCTTTTTATTTTATTTTTATTCCGCTGCCTTACATGTGTGAAATGGATTCCAAGTATCTTAAGTGTCCCGTCTTTGATGGGAAGAATTATGGACTTTCGAAAAACATGATGACACACTATATAGAAGAACATGATTGGGAGTGCTGGACGATCATCAAGAATGGACCAAACAAAATTTTGGTTGCATCTTCGGAAGGCACTACCTATGAGAAAAAGGAAGAAGACTATATTGAGGCTGATTGCAAGAAGGCTGAGAAAAACTCGAAAGCGATAAGCCTGTTACTAAACGGCATGACATCGACTGAATTCGATCGTTTTTCCTCTTGCACTTCGGCCAAGGAAATATGGGATGGTATTGAGTTGGCCTATGAAGGAACGTCGGCTGTTAGGAAATATCGCATTGACATGCTGATTCAAAAATATGAACTTTTTAGAATGGAAAAGAATGAATCACTTGATAACATGTCAGCACGATTTTCTACTATAGTCAATGAGCTCAAAAATCTTGGTAAAACTTTTGACTCCGAGGATATTGCTAGAAAAGTACTTAGGAGTCTAACCAAGAAATGGCGTCCCAAGGTCACGGTTATGGAAGAAGTCAGAGATCTCACTTCTCTTCCTTATGCAGAACTTATTGGTGCTCTCATGGCTCATGAACTCGTCTTGGAAGACGATGAGGCTGAGGCCAGTAACACTAAGAGCATGTCTCTACAAGCTTCTGCTAAGGAAGAAGAAGATGTTTAAATAGAGGACGAAACGGTCTTGTTTGATAAACGATTTAACAAACGCATCTTCAGAAATAAGCAAGCAAAATCGTTCAACAACAATAACAACAAGTTCTCTAATAAGAAAACTTCTGAGTCAAAAAATACGTTTGCTAATAGAGGATGCTTCAAGTGTGGAGAATCCAGTCATATAATTAAGGATTGTCCCACATGGGAGAAAATTAAAGACAAAGCAAAATGTGAGAAGACCAAGAAGGAATTCAAGCAAGTGATGATGGCATCATGCTGGGGAGGTCTCGACCCTGAGGACGACAAAGCATCAGAAGAAGAAGAAGTTGCTAACCTATGTCTAAGCAACGTTAGTCTTGACCTCTTCTCAGACAATGATAGAGATAGCGTGGACTCCTACTGCTGCTTCCTAGGAGATTCCGATTCAGAAGAAGAAGAGGAGGTAAGTTATCTTGAACTTAATAAAAGTGTTAAGAAATTGCCTAAGAATGCTTTAATTGAATATTTTGAACAATCTCTTGATAAGTGTCACGAACAAGAGTTGGAATTGAAAGACTTGAAAGAACAAATTCTCGATATTGCTGAAGAGAATCACCTCCTTAAAGCAAAAGCCAAAAAGCTCAAATCTAAAGTTACAGCTAATATGGCTACAACTTCAGATACGACAAATGCTGAGAAGAAGGCTCTTGAGTCTAAAGTTATAGCTAATGAAGCTATAACCTCAGACCTGAAACTCAACATTAAGCATCTTCACGCCAAAGTTATAGATAGTGAAGCTATAACATTGGAATTGAGGAAAGTCAAAGAGCTTCTTGAGTCCAAGGCTACGACTAGAGAAGCCGTGATCTCAGATCAAAAGAAGGAGATTGAGACTCTAACTCAGCAATTAAAGGAATCTAAAACAGTTCTTTCAAATACTAAAAGAACGTATACCGAGACGGTACGAGTTCTTAATGATAGATTCCAGAACTTTCGTGACAATTATGAAGAGACTCATCCTCCCAAGATCATAGAGTCAGACCATTCCAAATGCAACGAAGAGATACAATCTTTAAAAGAATTACTCTTGCATGCTAGAAAGGTTCACGAAAAATGGGAAGGTAGCACACGTGTTCTAAATTTCCTAACTGAGCAATCAGATAATAACATGAAAATGGGATTAGGGCACGAGTGCTATGGTCGTAGAGATCACTCTAAATACAAATCAACCCCTTTCGAACGAGATTTCAGAAGGAGAAAATATACAAATTTACCAGAATATTTGATTTGCAATTACTGTGGTCATACTGGACATATCCAAGAAAATTGTGTCAAGTATGCTCAGGATTTAAGAAAAGGAATCAATTTTATTAAAGCATCTGACACTGCTTTCGAGGAAAGTAATTGTACCCTATCTGAATCATGTACCAATGAAGAACGCAACAATGATCATCGTTGTTTCTACGATATGAGCTTCGATTTCAAGAAGGCTACCAAATCAAAACAAACACCTAAACCTAAAGAGCCCTTCAAAACCAAAGCTCCACCAAAACAACCTGAAAGACCACGATATAAGGAACCCACAGTTCAACCTAAGACAGTTCCTAAACGAACCCATTCACCTCCAAAATGTAAAGTTATAAAAAGGGTTTGGGTTAGAAAAGATCTAGTTTTTAGAGTGACTAACGTCAAAGGACCCAACTTAGCTTGGGTACCTAAAAACTGTATCTAATTATTTTGCAGGTTGTGGTAAAGAAAATAACCTATGGTACCTTGGATAGTGGATGCTCAAGGCACATGACTGGGGATGTAAATTTATTTCTTTCACTTGAACCTTTTGATGGAGGTAAGGTCACATTCGGTGATAACAAGAAGGGTAAGGTTATCGGTGTTGGTAAAGTTGGAATATCCTCTTCTCATGCTATTAGTGATGTTTATCTTGTTAGTGGTCTCAAGCACAATTTACTGAGTATCTCTCAATTATGCGACAAAGGAAATAAAGTTGTCTTTCATTCAGATTCTTGTCGTATAATAATTTAAGGAACAAGTAGTGTTGTGCTTGAAGGACACCTTAGAAGGAATGTTTATATGATTGATCTAAATAATATTCCTACTAATTCATTCACGTGCATGAAAGTAACGACAGATGCTCCGTGTCTGTGGCACAAAAGATTTGCTCACATAAATTCAACAACGTTGAATAAGCTAAAGAAATGGGATTTGGTTGAAGGACTTCCCTCAATCAAATTCGATCAAGAAATATTATGTGATTCATGTGCCCGATGCAAACATGTGAGATCATCATTCAAACCCAAGAGAATGGTAAGTACCAAGGAACCACTAGAACTCGTGCATATGGATCTTTGTGGCCCAATGAATGTAAGAAGTAGAGGTGGATCCAGGTATGTCTTCGTTCTAGTTGATGATTACTCTAGATATGTTTGGCCTATATTTCTCAATTCAAAGGATGAAACTTTCGAAGAGTTTGCAGTTCTAATGAAGCTTGCCCAAAATAAGTATAAATCAAAATTAGTTTCCATTCGTACGGATCATGGCACCGACTTTGATAACCATGCTTTTATAGAATACTGTAGAGAGAATGGTGTTGGGCATAACTTCTCAGCACCACGAACCCCACAGCAAAACGGTGTTGTTGAACGTATGAATAGAACATTGGAGGATATGGCACGCACGATGTTGTTGTGTAGCGGCCTACCTCAAAATTTCTGGGCCGAGGCTATTAGTACTGTATGCTATGTTTATAATCGAGCTTTGATTAGACCCATTCTCAAGAAGACTCCTTATGAGCTTCTTAGGGGACGTAAACCTAACATATCACATCTACGTTGCTTCGGGAGTAAATGTTTTGTCCATAATAATGGCAAAAATAGATTAAGCAAATTCGATCCCAGAAGTGATGAAGCGGTGTTTGTCGGTTATTCTAATCATAGTAAAGTATATAAGGTTTTCAATAAGAGAACCTTATGCATCGAAGAAAGTGTTCATGTTGTTTTTGATGAGAATAATATGTTTGACAAAGCTGAACAGGACGAGGAAGAAGATTTGAACGAACCTGATTTCCGACTATCCAGGGATGAACTTCCAGAATTGAATGAGGAAGATAAAGAAATTGAGGGCACAAATGATGAACAAAGAAGCCCTTCGAATGATAAAGGAAAGAGAACTGAGAGTTTAGTTGATGATACTAAAACCTCTTCTCAATCTAAATAATTGGAGGATAAATTTATAACTGATGAAGCTATAACTTCAACTCCAAATCAACGAACTAGGTCCAATGTTATAACTGATTCTGTTATAACACCAATATTGGATTCAGGGGGAACAAGGCTTGAACCCCAATCATTCGAAGAAGGTGAGACTAGGTCAGATGAAGATGTGCCTCCTATTTCTAAGAAATGGAGATATAAGGACTCTCATCCAATGGAAACCATCCTAGGAAATTTGAATGAGGGTGTTCGAACTTGTAGAAGACTTAACAACTTTTGTTCGTTCTACTCCTTTCTCTCAACCATTGAGCCAACTAATATCAAAGAAGCACTTGCCGAACCAGATTGGATCATTGCTATGCAAGAAGAGCTTCAACAGTTCGAACGGAACAAAGTGTGGCATTTGGTTCCAAGACCTAAAGACCGAACGGTTATTGGTACAAGATGGGTTTTTAGAAACAAACTGGACGATACAGGAGTCATTGTACGAAATAAAGCTAGATTGGTTGTACAAGGGTATAATCAACAAGAAGGAATTGACTATGATGAGACCTTCGCTCCTGTAGCCAGACTTGAGGCTATTAGACTATTAATAGCGTTTGCTGCTCATAAAGGAATTAAACTTTATCAAATGGACGTTAAGACAACATTTCTTAACGGTTATTTGAATGAGGAGGTTTTCGTCGAACAACCTCCTGGATTTCTCGATAGCAAGTTTCAAAACCATGTTTTCAAATTAGATAAAGCCTTGTATGGTTTGAAATAAGCTTTGTTGAACCATATAGAATATATGCTTGTGTTTTGATGATGTCAAGAGTGCTTTATATTCTATACACTCGTTGCGCGTAATTGTTTGTTTAGTCTTTTAGATTGGACTTACTAATCGCAAGCATTAAAGAATTGTGACCGAAGTATACAAGAACATATCATGATCATGCCCTCAATCACGGATCAAGGTATTGCAAGATAATGGAAGAATTATTCAAGCATTCATGAGAAGATGAAGCCTAATTAGAGATTCATCAAGCTTGGATAATGAAGTAGCCTAAACTCGAAGATGTCCTAACGAAGATTAGAATAGCGTAGGTGATTATCTCGTAATTTTAACGTAAGAATGGACTTCTTACATTGGTAAAGTTATGGCCTCACAACTATAACATTACTTATATAAGAGCTCAATGTTATAGCACTTCTACTATAACATTGAGGTGTGAAGTTTATATTATACACGACTAAAATGTTCTCAAATTGTTTTTGAAAAATGTTTTTGTTTCTTTTAAATGTTTTAGCAAAAAGTATTTATTTAATGAGGAAGCCCATACTCGTATAGAGTGTAGTTTTATTTTAAACTTATAATTAGTAATTATGTCGGGTCAACTTATGAGTTGGGCCATATTACTAATTAGGGTTTTAATAAGGCATACTCTTAAACCCTAAAATCTAACCTAACTTCAAGCTAGGGTTTTCACGAAAAAAGAGGCATATGTGCCGTGTTTGTTTCGTGCAAACCTAAGGAATATAAGTTGATTATTGTTAAGATTTTATTCTCTAAAATTATCTTAATATATCTTTTATATTTAGCTTGATATGGTTATATATGATAAGAATATTTTTGTTACGGAAAATCTTATTATATCTTAAGATTTAAGGAAAAGATAATAGGAGAATAATTGATAAAATTATCTTTTGGCTATTCTCTATAATTTCCTAAAGATTTTAAGGAAAGAAATAATAAGATATTATTTGTTTACATATCTTATATTTCGGCTATCTAGGGTTTAAGGAAAATATATTAAGTATACATTTGATTAGATTATCTTATATTTATCCTATATCTTTTCTAAGAGATTGCTTAAATAAAATAAGGAAAGTTGTTATGTTTTTTCCTTATTTTCATTCGGCATATCTAGCATTAAGGAAAGAATATTAGGTGAATATATGATAAGATAATTTATTAACAACTTATATCTTTTCCTAAGATTTTATGGATAAAAATAATAAGATATGATTTGATTTCCATATCATATTATTTTCGGCCTCTAGGGTTTTGAGAAAATCGAGTGCGATGCTTCCTCCTTTGCTATAAATACTTTACTCTTTACTACATTCAAAAGTAAGACCTTTGAGCATAACTTTAATTTATTTCAAAAAGCAAAACCGTGTTTTAAAGCAAGAAAACTGTTTTGTTATTTTTCGAAAAAGGTCGTGTATTTTATAAACTTGTGCATTCGTTCTTATTGTTATCGTTATAAGATAATAGTGCTTATTTGATTTCTTACTCGTTCATTAACGTGAACTTTTAGTAGAATCATTAGTGCTTTCTTATTAGCATAAGTTAGTCACTCGAGTATTTAACGGTACTCATTGAGTTACAGCTAGAGTTAGTTGTACGAGTTGGGTCTCCTCTCTTTCATTCTTTCGTTTACTTCGTTTTAATCGTTCGTTAGTTGATTAGTTAAAGTTTAATCAATAAACTTTAAATAATCAATTATATACACATAATCGAAAACGCTTTCAAAAGTTTTAAATCCTCAATTCCCCCCCCCCCCCCCCCCCCCCTGAGTATTTTGGATCGATAGACTCTTCAATGGGTATCAGAGCCTCGTGCTCTTGATTGCCTAACCGCAAAGAGGCTGATCTATATTGTTTTTATTTATCTTATCGTTTTATATTCCGCTCCCTATCACGTGATAGATGGATTCCAAATATCTGAAGTATCCCGTCTTTGATGGGAAGAATTATGGATTGTGGGAAAACATGATGACTCACTATGTGAAAGGTCACGATTGGGAGTGCTGGAGGATTATCCAAAACGGACCGTACAAAATTCTTGTAGCATCCGAAGAAGGCACTACCTATGAAAAGAAAGAATAGGACTATGTCGAGGCCGACTACAAGAAGGCCGAAAAGAACTCCAAAGCAATAAGTCTTCTGCAAAACGGAATGACTTCTACAGAGTTTGATCGGTTTTCTTCGTGCTCTACGGCCAAGGAGATATGGGATGGGCTTGAACTAGCTTATGAAAGTACTTACATTGTTAGGAAGCACCGAATAGATTTGCTTATGCAAAAATATGAGCTATTCATTATGGGGCCTAATGAGTCCCTAGATAGTATGTCCGCAAGGTTTTCAAGCATCATAAACGAACTGAAAAACCTAGGTAGGAAATTCAGTACTGAGGACATTGCTAGAAAGGTTCTTAGGAGCCTGACTAAGAAGTGGCGTGCTAAAGTCACTGCAATGGAGGAATCAAGAGATCTTGAAAACCTATCCTATCAAGAACTCATCGGTGCTCTCATGGCTCATGAAATTACTCTTAACAAAGATGACGCTGAACCAAGCCGTAATAAGAGTATGGCCTTAAAGAGCGAAGAAGTTGATTCTGAACTAGAAGATGAAACTGTTCTGTTTGCACGCCGTTTCAAAAATAAGATATTTCGAAACAAACAAACAAAATCATCCTACAACAACAACAACAACAACAACAAGGCATCCAACAAAAAGGTTACAGAATCAAAGTCATCTTTCACAAACAGAGGTTGCTTCAAGTGTGGAGAATCTGATCACATGATCAAGGATTGTCCAGCATGGGAGAAGATCAAGGACAAGACAAAACGCGAGAAGACAAAGAGAGAATTCAAACAGGTAATGATGGCTTCGTGTTGGGGAGACCTTGACTCAGAAGATGACGAGGGATCTGAAGACGACGAAGTAGCCAACCTTTGTCTCAGCAGTGTTAGTCTTGACCTAATCTCCGACAGCGACGATGAAAGCACGAACTCTCACTTAAACTATTGCTTTCTCGGAGAATCAGACGAAGATGACGATGAAGAGGTAAGTTATCTTGAACTCAAAAAACGTGTTAAGAAATTGTCTAAAAGTGCTTTAATTGAATTCTTTGAACAATCTCTTGATAAGTGTCACGAACAAGACTTGGAACTAAAAGATCTAAAGGAACAGATTCTCGATATTGCAGAAGAGAATCATACTCTGAAGGCTAAAGCTAAGAAGTTAAAATCTAAGGTTATAGCAGAGAAAGCAACAACGTTAGATTCTACTATGGCTGAAAAGAAGGAATTAGAGTCCAAAGTTATAGCTAATGAAGCTATAACTTCAGACCTAAAGCTTAACATCAAGCACCTTAAAGCCAAAGTTACAGCTAATGAAGCTATAACTTTAGAACTTAGAAAAGCCAGAGAACTTTTGGAAACTAAGGTCACATCTGATGAAGCAGTGATCTTAGACCAAAAGAAAGAGATAGATTCCCTTTCAAAGCAATTAAAGGAATCTAAGACCGACATGATCAATGTTAAGAAACAACATTCCGATGTTGTATTCCTTCTTAACAAACGATTCCAAGACTTTCGTGATAACTTTAAGAAAGATAATGATGTAGATCACACGAAATGTCAAGAGGAAATTAAAACCCTAAAAGACCTACTTCTACATGCTAGAAAGGTCCATGATAAGTGGGAAGGTAGAAAAAAAGTCCTAAACTTCCTAACCGAACAATCTGACAATAATATGAAGATGGGGTTAGGACATGAGTGCTACAGCCGTAGAGATCACTCTAAATGCAAATCAACACCTTCGGATTTTGATTTCAGAAAAAGGAAGTATGCTGATCTTCCTGAATATATGATTTGCAATTACTGTGGTTATACGGGTAACATCCAAAACAATTGTGTCAAAAAGGCTCATGATACACGAAAAAATGCCGACCATGCTAAACCTGTTGACACAGTTGTCGAGGATGATGAAGCCCCCATAAATGAACCTAACGAAGTAAGGAACAATAAATTTCGTTGGTTCTATGACATGGCCTTCGACTACACCAAGGAACCTAGCACTTCACAAAACCCTTGTCAACCTAAACCTAGTAAACTTGTTCACAAGGGAAACAGTCAAGATAGACCCAGAGAAATTCCTAAACCGAGAGAAAACTCTAAACCTAGAACTCCTCCCAAGCAAAATAACCCAAGAGTTAGAAAAACAGTCATTAGACAAGTTTGGGTTCGAAAGGATTTAGTATATAGAGTAACTAATCATAAGGGACCTAACCTAGCTTGGGTACCTAAAAACTGTATCTAATCCCCTCTGCAGGAAGTAGTGAAAGAACACATTCTATGGTATCTTGATAGTGGATGTTCAAGACACATGACTGGAGATAAGAATCTGTTTCTTTCACTCAAGCCCTTCAGAATTAATGACCTCAGAATTCGAGATGAGCATGATGGGAGAACTCAAGTTCTTCCTTGGACTCCAGATTCAACAAACTCCTGAAGGGATTATGATACACCAACAGAAATACATCAAGGAGCTAATAAAGAAATTCGGTATGGAAAACTCTAATTCTAAACCTACTCCTATGGGTACGGATAAGAAGTTGACCTTGGATGAAAACGGTAAGTGTGTCGATGAGACGACTTATCGAGGTATGATTGGCTCACTTCTTTATTTAACTGCAAGTCGTCCGGATATTATGTTCAGTGTATGCGTATGTGCTGGGTTCCAATCGTGCCCTAAAGAATCGCATATGATTGCAGTTAAGAAAATCTTGATGTATTTAATCGGTACATCTAAATTATATCTATGGTATCCTCTTGAGTGTAATTTTGATCTCATAGGTTATTCAGATGCAGATTATGCAGGTTGTTCACTTGACAGAAAAAGTACTTCCGGCATAGCCACGTTTGTTGGACCGTGTATTATTACGTGGGGGTCAAAGAAGCAAAATTATGTTGCGATATCTACAGCTGAAGCCGAATACATTGCTGCTGGATTGGTATGTTCTCAACTTTTATGGCTTAAGCAACAGTTATGTGATTACGTTGTTAATGTCGGTTGTATACCTATTTTATGCGATAACACAAGTGCAATTATTATATCTAAAAACGCTGCACAACATTCACGAACCAAGCATATAGATATTAGACACCATTTTCTACGTGATCATGTAGATAAGGGCAACATAAGACTGGAATTTTGTAGTACAGAAAAACAATGGGCTGACATTTTTACCAAAGCATTGGCTAGAGAACGTTTTGAGATTTTACGTTTGGAAATTGGTTTAATTGGTGGCAACTAAACTTATCACAAATATTTTGTTCTCCGTATGACTGACTAGATTTGACGAGATTGTATGACTGTGTCCGTATTTTTCGTTGCAAGTTTAATTATGTCAAATGTTATATTATATAATGAGAATATTCCGTTTGCTAGTCATAGATATATTTTGAGCTTTATTACGAACCATAAAGTAGGTAACAAATTACTCCGGTATTTTCCTTTAACCGAAATTCTCTACCAAAATTCTATTTCTTGCCATATCTTATCCTATCATATCTCACAAATGATTTACCCTAACCACTTATATTAATCTTATGGTAAGTGAATAATCAAAAATTAAAAAAACAAAAACTTACCTACCTAATTCCACACGCCACCTCAACCTTTCCTTACCTTACTCAAACACTCTTACCATAATTCATGTTAACACTCCAAATAAATACCCCACCCTCTACCGTCACAATCAAAACTCAACTCTCAAAGTTTGCTTTTCTCCAAATTTCTTCCACATTCAACCTCCAACATCAAATCATCATCATGACTCCTCCCTCAACTCGTCTTCACTCACCCTCAACTCGGTCCACAACTCGGACAGGGTCCTCAGAACCACCATGCAACAAAGCCTATGTCCCTATCAAAACTCCCTCACCTCAATCAAACCACAAACCGACTAATCCCGATCATAACCGGGTTGATTGTAACACCCCGTAATTTTGAAGACCCTTATTATATTTTAAAAGTAACAATTTAATCTATTTTAATTTAATATTAATTTATTTGAAATAATAGTAATTTAATAAATATAATTTTATTTTATTTTTGAAGAAATGTAATTATTTTTGATAGTTTAGAAATGTGTAAAAGTGATTTAAACTATATTTAAACCTTTTCCTTTGATAAAATAGATTTCGGATAAAAATCGTAAAATTGGGATTTTCCCATTTCTTACGGTCGTTGGGTAAACGAGTTTGGATATTGGGCATATGAGTACTTAATCTTTTAGTAAAATCGTGTTTAAGAACTTTAATATTCTCGGAAATCGCGTTCGACGAATATTTCTAATTTCCGTCGAAACGAACCAAAACGTAAACAATTGAAACTCACCCAAACACCCTACCCCAAACCATGCACCCTCCATCCTCCATGGTCTCCTCTTCATCTTTCATTTCCTCAATTCTCATTCTCTCTCTTCCTTTCATCAAACACCAAATTCATCTCAAAAATCCTCCTTACAATCCCTAAATCCACCATAAATCCTTCATTTCTCCACCAAATCCCATAAAAATTATATATTTGGAATCCTCTCTTCAATCCTCATCTACTAGTAAGTTTTATTTTCATTTCCCCCAATTTTGTTTTAAGGCTCATCTTTTAGAGTTTTCGAATTTAAGCTTAATAATTGTGTTTTTGTTGTTCTTATAGGTGAAGAATTTGAAGATGAGTTAGGTGACTCATATATTGTAGAAGATGATGAGTGATTTCGGTTTCTAGGGCTCTTTCTCAAGTGTTATTGTTCTCTTTTTCTAGCTTAAGGTAACTATTCCGAGTCACTCGACGAATTAATGTCACATTAGTAGTTGTATTTGTTGTTTGTTGTTGTTTGTTGTCGTTTGTTGTTGGTTGTTGTTGTTTGTTGTTGTTTGAGACGATCTTGTTGATAAATGAATGAATGGAGTAAGATGAGTATGCTTATGTTTAATTTATGTTACCCATTTGTATATTATTGTTTGGAACAAATTTGGATGAGAAATTATGTGTTGTGACAAGTCCGTGTTTTGGCTGGAACGCGTCAGTACCGAACCGAGATGGTTTCCAATGTTTCCAAAAATATGACAGATTGAACGGCATCGAAAAATTAGGTGGTTTAGCCACTTGAATCACTCAATTCGGAGTCCGTATGAGTAAATGGCGTCATTTTATCGATTAAAATCTATAGAAAAGTTTACCCTTGTGTGAGACGGTTATTTATGCTATTTTATTATGCGAGAATTTTGTGGAATTAGTTATTTTGTAAGTTGGAATATATTTCCTTATGTTGATAGTTTTTCACATGATAGAAATTGGAAATGGCATGAGAACGATATTGTGATGAATTTTGTGATTTGGGCCAAAGTAGGCCAAGACTCTGAGCTGGGCCAGATTGACCGAACGAGTTTGGTCAAACTAGGTGTAAACCGGTCAGCCTTGATTTGACCGATGACCCGTCGCGGGACTCGGGTCGAGGGTTTGTCTTTGAGGTGAGATTGGTTGTTATTGGATGTTTTATGTTATGCCTTGATATTTGTAATTATCATTTCACATGTTGGTTGTTGGATGCTTTGGATGCCTTATGCTTGAGTCTTGTTGCCTCTTTGCCATTTTAGCTTGTTCTCATGGATTATGGTACTGTTGGTTAGCTGGAATCTGGATTATTATTGATATTGGAGATATTGTTGGATTGTCAGCTGAATATGCTCTTGCGTAGCCTTTCATATGCTAGGGTGTGTATGATCATTTGTGTGTGCAAGTTTGGACTCTTTGCCCCTCTTATGGTTAATTGGGTGTCCTACTTGTCTTGTGTGGCGTGGGCTAAAGTATTCAAGCTGGGACTAGGTCCTAGGTGAGTATTTCGACCTTCGTCATAGATAGGCCATTATAGTCTTTGACGAGTATATGTTCATCGCTTAATAGCCTCTGTGTCCGAGCTTGGTGGGTTTATATCCAAGATAGGGCATGACCTCCTGAGTACTCTTAGAAGTATGTGGTCAGCTTTATCCAAGTTAGGGCATGACCTCGTGACGTACTCTTAGAAGTATGTGGTCAGCTTTATCCCAGTTAGGGCATGACCTCCTAACGTACTCTTAGAAGTATGTGGTCTGCTTTATCCAAGTTAGGGCATGACCTCCTGACGTACTCTTAGAAGTATGTGGTCAGCTTAAGTACTAGCCAACCCTTTGGTGGACTCCTTAGGGGTACTCATGTGTTGTTATCATGGGTCTTGGATGCGGTAGTTTTCCGCATGTCGCTAGGTCTGCGCAGGTTTAGAACTAGAGTGTTTACCTTACCTCGTGGTATAGACTCGAGTTACAGAGTGACTATTGACGGTACTAGGAACTTATGCCTGTCTCTAGATATATTGTCCTTTCTTGTTTGATGATTCTATGAATCATAGAAGGTGAGATGCAAGCCGGCTATGGTTGATAGAGTTTGGATTCCCGGATGTTATGTGATTCACATGATAGTGTAGTATGAGTCGGTCTAGTATTCACATGCTAGGACTATGTGTTGTTATATTGTTGTTCACATGATAAGCACGATTGTTTAGCATCTATATGCTAAGGCTATGTGTTATTAATATTCATATTCTTATGTTTACATGTTATATTAATTATGACATTTCGTGGCTCGGGAGAACTTGAGTTACTCCCCCATCGACCGTGGCTTTCGTATTTGTATAAAATGCGATTAACAGGTAGGTGATGCATATATGGGGTACATGGACGAGCTAGCGAGCAAAGTAACCTTGGGACCTAGATTGGCTTTATTTTATTGTGACCCTTAAACACTTTTTATGTCATATACTTTTTAGGGACATATGTCTCCCTTTTTCATATTTGGGTTGTATAACTTTGTTTCGCGACTTTAGCGATGTTTTATGTATGAGATTTATTTTAGACCTTGCATGTTTGACACCTTCCCATTTGGATATTTTTATAACAGGTTCAGGTTTCGTTTTCGGTTTTAAAAATTACAGGTTTTTACCCAAATGAACCTATTACAAACATATCCATGCAATTTTTATCTAGAATTATGTGTTTACTTTTCCGCAATGAATGAGGGTGTCACAGTTGGTATCCTAACCTAGAAGGGAAAAGACGGAAGCTAAATAAAGGGAAAAAGAAGGTAGTTGGGTTTGAAGGGTCGGTGGAGGAAACCGAGGTTGTAGCTGCTCAAGAAGGTCATCAAAAGGCAATGTTCGGAGAGTATATGCCGAATGCAACATCATCGGGGCTTGATAAGCTTCGACTTACCACGGACGAAAGAACCCGAGTCAACAATGTTATGCGGTATGGTATTCATGGTGGTCGTTCTTACTCCGAAAAATGGTATGGGAAAATTGAAGCTTTACAATTTTTTAAGGATTTCTTGAATTTTCAAGAATGGAAGAAAGTTAGTTCCTTTGTTGGTTCGGTTTATCCTATTGAGGTAATCCAGTTTTATTCCTCTGTCTCCGTAAGAAATAACGTGTTGCGTGCTATGGTGAATGAATCCGAAGTCAAAATCTCCCTTGCCGATTTTTGTACTCTGTTTTCGGTCCCTGATGATGGGATCGAAATAAATCCGAGTGCGGAATGGGGAGATGTGACGGAGGAAGAAAAGCTTAAAATTAAGAAGTCTTTTGATGTTGATGCTACGGGGTCGAGTAACATGCTTGCGGGGTCATTCACTCCAAAATTGAAATTATTTCTAAATTTTCTTTGGAACATGGTTGTCCCGAGGAGGGGTGGTCGTGATAAATTGTCGAGTTATGAGATGATGTTGATGTCTAAATGGCTTGAAGGGTCAAAAGTTAGTCTTCCTCGTCCTGTGTTTCATAAAATCATTCAAACAAGCATTTCCGTCACCGAGGATAAGTTATACAGTACTTTGGACTTGCCATATGGGATGTGGATATCTCGACTTTTAGAACACAAAGGGGTGGTTTGGTCTTCTAGCTATGGTGTAATGGTCAAAGATGAGATGTGTGACACTCATCTTAAATTCATGAAGATTGGCGCAATTGGACCCGATTTGGTGTTTTTGGCGAAAGGGAATGTGGTGGAGAAATCATCGGATGTGGTGTCGATTGTTGAACAAAAGTTGGACTTGTTTATGGCAAGTATTTGGGTCAAGACAAGAATGGGGCTTCGGGTTTGAAGGGTTCGGATCTTGCCGAGGTCTTGTCTTATTTGCATGGGTTGGAAGCTCGGGTTGATGCTATGGGTAAGGATGCGGCTAGGGCGGCTAAGGAGTGTGTCCGTCATTCCGGGTCATTGGCTAACTTAGCTAGTCAACGAGGGGCAATATGGCGTGAAGGGAAGGCTATGCATGAGGATATGCAGGTTGTTTACGAGGCTACTAAAGCCTTGTCATTGAAAGTGCTAAATTTCGAGACGTGTCTCACGGCACAAGCTAACCATGTCCGCTCATGCTTTGATCATCTTGACTCTCTTGAGTTTAGGACCCGTCCCGGTTATGTGAACCCAAATGTCGTGAAACGCGACTACCCTTAACCCGTCATCATCCTTTCCTTGCTTTTCTTTTTATTAGACTTTCTATTTTGGACAATTGTCTAATTCGGCCCATTTTGGCTTGTTCTTCCATTCGGCCCATTTGGCTTTATAACTTGTTTCCTTATTCGGCCCATTGGCAATTAGACTACTTTGGTTTGTAGTGAACTTATTTTATATTTGGCATGCTTAATGTAGATTATTTTCTCGTTTTATAATCTTTCTTTGCATGATTAATACGTGTCTCGGTCTATATTATTCTAGTTGTTTTATGTCTTTTCTCGTCTTTTCGATGATGTCAAGAGGGGGAAGAAAATTATCGTGACTTAAGTATTTACCTAAGCTTGCTCCTTGTCAGAACCTTTAATCTCTTAAGGTCCTTAGATGCTATACTTTGTATATAAGTGATTGTTCGTGCGTTCAACTTTCTATGACTTTTATAGTATTATGTTGAGAGGGAACTTACACTTAGTCACAAATCGTAAGAGACTTGTCATCATCAAAAAGGGGGAATTTGTTGGACCATAGAGATATATGATTAAGTTTTGATAATAACAAGTGTGTGCTTCGTATTATATATACTCTTGCTCGTAATCGTTTGTTTAGTCTTTGTTAGATTAACCTAGGTTACAAGTTTAGCAAGTAATGTTATAGCATCCTTAGCTATAACATTGAAGATTTGTGAAGCATTGTTCAAGTAATGTTATAGCAGCTTGAGCTATAACATTGAAGATTCTTAAAGCATCACAGTAACTGTAACAAGTTTCAAGTATGATAATCACTCAAGCAAAAGGCGAGATCAAGTCTTTAACAAGCTCAAAATGAAGAGCTTATGGTCAAGATAAAGAGAAGATCCTATCACTGAAGATCTCCAGGAAGATTAGCTAGTATAGGTCTTCATCTAATGACGGTATCTTAAGAAAAGGATATTGGGAAGGTAAAGTTATAGTTATTTCACCTATAACTTTACTTACCAAACTTAAAGTTATAGCTGTTTCTACTATAACTTTGGGTAGCATTTTAATGGCACGATTTTAACAGTTTTAAAATCATTTTTCAAAGGATAAAATTCTTTAAACACATTTCGAAATCATATGTGTATATAGTGGAGCTAAAATATGGGTTGTTATAATGGATAACTTGCATGTCTCTATTGGTTAGTAAAACGACTTATGGGTCGTCATGCTACCTAGGGTTTGCTAGTTTGTTTTAACCTAATCCTAATCCAAGAAGAGGGATTTTCGTCTAGATGGACACGGGCCTAGGGTTTCGGCCGTTGGCTGTGAACCGTTAAGTCTTAAAAGTCCTCTAGAACAAGTAATCTATCTAATTAAATCTAGCTTATATTTTTATACAAGATATTTTCTTATCTTAAAAATATATGATTTAATTTGTTTACTTATATGAGAATCTCAAGGATATAATTTTGGAAAAATAAGATTTGCTTTTATTTTATTTACCTAAACTAAATATATCTTGGATTAAAATTAGGAAAGGGATAGAGATTTATCTCTTGCGAGATAAACCGCCTATCTCACGGCCTTCTAGGGTTTCGTGCAAACCCTAGTCCTCTCCTCTACTATAAATACATATGTTCATTCTTCATTTGTTTTCAGCTTTTCGAAATACAAAAATCCCTTGCAAACAAATTTGAGTTTAAATTTTAATTGGCTATTTTTATTGTTTTGCATTTGGAAAATCTTGCGAAAAGTCGTGCTCTTTAAATTGCTTGTTTTTCTTAAGGTTACGTCATAAGATAATAGTACTTCATATTGTTTCTTACTCGTTCAATTGTGTGAACACTTAGAAGAACAATCAAGTACTTTCTTAGTAACTTAAGATAGTCAAAACCGAATATCTAGTGATATTCAAATTGAGTTATAGCTAGAGTTAGCTATACGAGTTGGGTTGATAATTTTGTAATCCAGAGAAAGGTACTAAAATTATTAATCGAGAATAGTGGACGTAGGCTTCGACGTGTGGAGCTGAACCACTTCAAAATCGTGTGTCCTTGCAGTTTCTCTTTTCGTTCATTTCATTAAGTTCATAATCACTTAGTTAATTAGTTAAAGTTTAATCAATAAACTTTAAGTAATTAATCATTGATATAAAATAAAAAGTGGGTATAAGTTTTTAAATACTCAATTCACCCCCCCCCTCGAGTATTTCGGGTGTGATAGACTCTTCAATAAGTCTAAAACTATTTTAGAGAGAAGTGTGTGAATATATAATTTAAGAGAGTTGTTAAGTTATAAAAATGAAAAACAAAAATCCCTCTAAAAGGGAGAGGGCCGGATGGAGGTTGCCTCACAAGGCCAATGCATGGCCTTCACTTTTGCTTTTTCACTTACCAAAATATGTAGGGTATAGTCTATATTAGGTTAGGTTATGATTATGTCTTTTAAACAATTTAAAAACATTTTACAATAACCAAAACCACCCATATTTCGGTCCATATTACAATGTGAACACCCATTTTATTTTTTGTCACTTGTCATTTTATAATGTTGTGTGACATGTGACAATTCACATGTTATTAGTCTTACTAATTTACATTTAACAAATTAAATGTTATTTACAAAATGGACAAATCAATTTTTTACTAATTAAAAGGTAATTCACAATTGCTCATTATAAAATGGATCATGTTAATATAATCTACAACACTTTGCAATTAAGATTAACCATTCTCTCTTAATTGTTTCATAAACAAATTTTAGTAATATAACATTTTAATTATTAAAACGAATCTTATTTAATCGAATTATATATATATATATATATATATATATATATATATATATATATATATATATATATATTCTCACTCATAGACGTAAATTGTTCAATTTTAAGGAGTTAATTAATCTGTATCAATATACAATTAATTAAATTATCTATTAAGGGAATCGTCCTTTAGGTGTGACCTTAAGGGATCAACCGATCACCACCGTCAAACGACAGTAATGTCAAACTCTAGTCAGCCAATCATTACCGATTAATGTTGATCAGTTGACATATATAAATGAATCATCCCTATACGTATTCTTATCATGAGTTTCAATAATGTGATCGCACCATTGTTGAGGACACATACTCCAACACCCGTATCAAAAACTATTTGAGATTCCAATCCTTTGAAATCAGAGGCCCAAGATGTCATGGCTTTTCGAAGAGAATTCATGTTTAACAGGAAGTTTTGTGTGAAGAAAAGAATAAGAAATTATGATTTGCCTCTTATTATGACCTCCTTATATAGGAAAATAAGGAGAGAGTTTTAGTTAGGGTTTAGGAAACCCTTGCTTGCCGCCCATGTAACACGACCGAGTAGCCTTGGGGCGCGGGCCTCCGGGCTTCCTCATCACCCTTTATCACTTTATGCACTTAAGTTCATTGTCACGGGCTTTGTTTGTGTTTCGCGGGCCAAAATGGCCATTCTACATTTCTACCCGCAGCAAGTCAGTATTAGAATAAAAAACCCGTACACACTTACGGATTTTTTTTTATGTTTTACGGGCTATGCCTTGCCCATGTTTATTTACAGGTTAATCACGCGAGTCAGAAACTCGAAACATGCCTACCCGTCACATGCAAAGCTCATCCAAATTTCAAAATCCATAGCTTTTTTCGAAAATGTTATGTCCGGGTGAAGCCCATTTCCAAAATGAAATGTTATGTTCGGGCGAAGCCCATTTTCAAATGTCAGTTCCGGGCGAAGCCCATTTTCAAAATGAAATATCAACCCTGGGCGAAGCCCATCTTCATATGTCAAATCGGGTCAGAAACTCAATTCAATGTTTTAGTTCGACCCTCGGGCCCATCCATGTTTCAGCTATGATTTCCGAAAGTTCGGAATAACATTATGTGCTTTCATATGATGTATGTCCAAGTTTTAGCAGGTACACTCCAATTAGGATTTTAGACCCAATGCAATTTGGGGCTCTGTCGCTTTCAGCTCCAAAGACTGCTATAATGGTGAACGGAGAAGTCTCCACCAAGTAAAGTAATCCACGTCGGGTTACTAAGATGAAAATATTCCCCAGCGGAATGCAACCACTGATATTACAGCAACGTTGCTCAAATGTTGGGCACTAATGATGAAGAATCACAGCTCAAGTGAGCTAATGCACATGCAACTCGAAGAGTATAGACATCATAAGAAAGGTATCTCCAACGTATGACGGCAACCTCCTTTCGGAAAGCTCCGTTTTGGGCCAAGACTGCAGAATGCCAAGGCCAAGGTATGCCGAACTACGATGCGGGTTTAATTTCTTCACAACGGATACGTAGGCGCCTAAGGATAAGGCTCAACCCACTATATATGCAAGTTTATGGGTCGACGACCAATGATGACGATTTAACGCAACAAAAGCAAGAGTCAATCCCTAACGAAGTTTCAGGTATGATCTTTTCTTATGGCTGGCGAGCTTACATACGCAAGTCTAATGAACTATAAACGACTCGCATAATCCTCAGGTCGAGAGGGACCTGGGGTATACTTTGACTTTTGCCTTGTCCAAGCCTTAGTCAAAGTGGGGGCTCTGTAGATACCCGTATCCGTCGATATTGGAATTTACAGAAATCCTGACAAAACACCCGATGATGATAGGACACATGTTTACTTACATCGCTTGTTAGCGGATTCCGTTTTGCGATGCGGGACAAGCGTTATTTGACGGTTTTATAATTTAAATGAAATTTAAATTATTTCGAAATAAATGAAATTTATTTCATCGGTTTTCATACTTTCAAGTTTATTTAAAATTCAAAGCTTTTATAATTTATTTGAAAAATAAATTATTCTTCAAAGTTTTTATTTTAAATTTATTTGAATTTAAATGTGTGACGGTTTCGTGTTTATTGTTTTATTTTAATTCGAAGAATTGATTTTTTTTAAAGCGGTTTTAAACGAGGTTTTTGAGACGGTTTTAAACGAGGTTTTTGAGACGATTTTGAGCACGAGTTTCGAGGAGTAGCTTTGGCACATCCCATACCCCTTTGTCCTGGGTTCAAACCCCATGCCACCACCATTCCCTTCCCTTTTCTTCCTCAAACTCACGTTCCAAATACCCCCAACCAACCCGTGTCCTCTGTTTTCGAGCCGAAACCCGACACCCCAAATACCACCATTCCCAACTCTCATCTAGCCTAGGCCACACCCAACACCTAGCCCATAACCCAACACCTATCCTAGCCCTAACCCACACCAAACCCGAGCCGAAAACCCGCACCCGCACCCAAACCCGTGCCCTATTTTGCGCGGCAAAACAGGGACTTCTCGTCCCAATTTCGAGCCCCCTCTCAACCAATTCCCTCCCTTATTTCTCTTACTTATTCTCCAAGTATGAGAAAGATATTTTGCCTATCCAAACAGCTCACAATCCCCTCAAAATAGAAACCGAATATCCTTTCATTATCCTTTCCAAAACTGATTTACATCTTCCACATTCCATATTTCGACCAAACACTCTTACCTCTTCCTCAAGCAAGATTTTTGGAGACCTAAGAAGCCAAAATACCAAACCCTAGCACCCCCATTCCCATTTCCTATATAAACGAACACATACACAGCAAAAAAAGGAGACGAAAAACACAAGACACATACATGGTCTTTAGCGCATTCGAAACCCTAGCATTTTCCCCCCCATTATCACGTTAAAAAGCAACCCTAAACTCCTCTCATACCCAGAAATAAAGTACAAAGTTCACACAAGAGATTAGACGAACATTAGAGCATCGATTTGCTCTCTTTTTCGTGTTCTCTCGCGTTCGGGACAGCTCCTGTTCTCGTCAATTTTGAGTCATTTTACAATCGTTTTTGGTCTAGTTTTTTGATAAAAATCAAATCTTTGGAGTCTAAGGATTCCAGAACATCTTTTTGATTTAAATTTGAGTAAGAAACGAAGTCACAATCTTCATTTGAAAATCGTTGCACGAAGTGCCTTTTAAGCGAGAAAATTGTTTTTGTTTACAAAATCGATTTTGGTAAATTGTTTCGGTACTTGTTTTATAATCGTCGACGATACGCCTTCTAAGCAACACTTGCATGTGGGATCCCGAGTGGTATGCAAGTCTACATGTAAGTTGAGGGTGCACAAAATCCCGACTAGATTTCTCTCCTTTTGCTCGTGTGGTACACGGCCTAAGGGCCTTTTATTTGCTTTTTATTTCGTCATTAATTATTGTCTTATGTTTGTTAATATGTTTCGTAATTACATTGTTAATGATGGTTTAATTGCTGTTTAAAATGATAGCATGTTAATCATATGTTTGGTTTTTCAATTTATGACGATAACATGTTTATTTAGAATAATTGCATGTTTAAACTATAAAATGAATCAACTTGCTTCTTTAAATTAATTAAAATGAAATTTTTGTTAGTTTAATTATATTCACATGTTTTAATGACTCATTTTTATTTTAGCTATGAAATAGTTAAGATTAAATCACATGTTCAATTTGATAGTTGATTTATGATGCATGTATGTTTATTTGTATCGTTATCATTGCTAAATCGTAAGTTGGCAAATTAATAAGTAGAATGCATGTTAAATGAATTAGACATTCATAGGTCATACAAAACCCGACATAGGATTTTAAATGAACTTCTTTAAAGAATTTAATGAATTCATCTCTTCTTATGACAATTTCTCGCTAGTTGAATTGCGCATTCTTAGCATCCGATTCATGACACTCGATGACTAGAATAGTCAATATTGATGATGGTGAGCGAGTCATTTTTCACTCAATAAAACACATTTATAATCTCAACAAACAACTAGTTAGTGGTTAAGTCGAGGTCGATCCACGGGACGGTGTGCTTTGGGTTCTTCGTCTTTCTATCTCAATTTATGCTAGTGTCACAATTGATTTGGGTTGAAGTTATGTTCTAAGGTACAACAAGGAAATGTAAACAAGACAAGTAAATAGGAACAAGGGTGTAAACAAATGATGAACAATACTAGGGAATCATGGGATCATAGGGGAATCATGGTGAGATCAAACAAACAAGTTTCATAGATGCAAGCAATTATTATTGTTGGAATCAATTTAGTGTATATCTTACAATTCCTAGAGGAAACATAGGTCTCGGAGCCGAGTCGGTCAAGACTTTACAACTCCTACAAGTCAACTTGGTTTTCCCTATTCGTGGTGAGATAACATAAATGAGTCCTAGGAAGGTTTGGGTCCCGGAGCCGAGTCGGTCAAAGTTACAACACCTACAATCGACTTAACTCTTCCTAATCAACTATATGCATGGTCTAACAAGCCTTGAGTTGGTTTATGTCTTACAAGTCTTGTTGAAAGAATAAGAGAAACATGCTAGGTTGTCAATCAAGCATTTTATCAAACATGACATATACATAAGTTGGAAAAACAATAAGCAAGCATTCATATGAACTTATTAAGCATAAATCTTCCCCATGATTAACTCCCCTAATCCCCCACTAATCCATAGTTAGGAAACTACTCACTCATTATCATGGAAAACATGTTAACAATGGTGTCAATCATCTTAACAAGTATAAACATGATGAAAGAGTGAAACAATAAACAATAAACAAGTAAAGAGTGAAGGAATTATACCAATCTTAAGATGAACAAATGGAAAGAAAAGAATAATAGAAGAGAACTTGAATGATTGATGAAGAGTTGTCAATTCTCCAATAATAACCCAATAATCTTCAATTACCCAATAAGATCTAAGAATGCTTGAACAATAATTAAGGAAAGATTAATGTGTAATTTGTGGAAAGATTATATGCTAATCTATTCTAATCTACTCCTAATGAGAGCTTAATCTAAACCAAGGAATCATATCTAATCTAAGAGGACTTAATTCCAAATTAGAGGACTTATCAATCAATTTATTACAAAGGGAGTATATATAGTACTACAAGCATTAGGTTAACTAAGGGCTTAAATGACGATTAGATCCCAAAGATGAAGATTAGTGCCTTGCAAGTCCTTAAGGAGCCCCACGACTTGTTTATGTTGAACGCTCATACTGCAGAGAGAAACGCCCGTCCCGTGCTTGGGACACTCGGGCTGAACCTCGGGACGCCCGCTCTGAGCTTGGGACGGCCGGATCATGGGCCAGCTTGGCTTCCTCTTCTCGTTACTGCCTCAAGATCCGTGGGGATCATTGAGGGGTCTTGGGAGTCTTCATCATTGCCTGTTCTACTTGATTAATTGAGTTAGGCCTTTAGTGCTAGTCTTCTCTTCGATGCTTGGTCGTTGGATGTTATCAATTTAGCTCCGTTTCACTCCGTCTAGGCAAGTTAGTGCTCTTCTCCAACAGAGGACACCAAACCTCAAAGAATATGCATAATAGGAAGCTAAAGACAACAAACGACCCTAATACACACTAGAAAGCATATGAATTAGGCTAGTTAGGGGACTAAATGTGCGTAAATAGGAGTCACATCAAATTTCCCCAAACCGAACCTTTGCTCGTCCCGAGTAAAGTGGTGACTAAAATTATGACCTTTATTTATACTAATCTAATAATATAGCCGATGTGAGATAATTAGCGGGTCGCACTGCGCCCCTTTAACTCATTACAAGACATCTATGAGGTAAGATGTCTTCTTGCAAGGCAAGGTGGGGATTGCCAAAATAGCGATACATCCAAGCATTAAGCACACAAAACTAATAATGGATGTTATCAATTTAGCTTCGTTTCACTCCATCTAGGCAAGTTAGTGCTATTCTCCTACAAAGGACACCAAATCTCATAGAATATGCATAATAGGAAGCTAAAGACAAGAAACGACCCTAACACACACTAAAAAGCATAGGAACTAGGCTAGTTAGGGTACTAAATGTGCGTAAATAGGAGTCACATCAATTGACCTCCCCTTTGGCCTTGTGTTTGGCCGTGTGATGCCTCGGCCTTCGTGCCACTTTTTGGTTCGGTTTTGCTTTGTTTTGTTTAATTAATGCGGTTTTATTTCAATTGTTATTGTTATTTAATCGTTATAATTATTTCATTATCATTTAAGCAATGTAATTTGTACTTTAAATATGGGTCTAGTTAGTCCTTAATTTTGAGTCAAAATGATTTTACAAAACCTTTGCTTTAGTTAGTTAAATTAAAGTATTTAATTAATTAAATCAAAGCGAGTGCGCAAAACGATGATGAGGCCAAAGACGAAGTCCATGTGAGCCGTGGCCTCACCATTGGCATGAATTTCGAGGCCTAGGTAGCCTAGTTTGTGTCGTGTGTTATGTTTAGCAATTGTATTTTGATCGAGTTGTATCTTAAATTCAATTATTTGCAAATTGAGTCGACGAGAATTGTCTGGGGTGTAATAGGTAGTGCCCCAATTGCCTACCTTCCCCCAAGCCATGTTTGTGAATGCTTGTTAGTATAGTTAAAATTAACCTCACATGCTAAATCGCTTGGACAAATTAGATTAGATGCACGAAACGATTAGAAACCAACTCACATGTTAGGATCAAAATGGTGTTTTGCACTCTCATATAATGATTGTAATCTTATCTGAGTAGCCATCATAGTCCCAAGTAGAGGCCGTTATTGCAACGGGCGGGGGTGGGTGTTTTATTAACGAACTTCCCATCACGTACTTTCAACAACGAACTCAAATCTCATTTTCAAAAATGGTTCCCAAATTTCCTTAAATTTGGTGGCGACTCCAAGACGATTTTCAACCCTATGGATAATACCTTCCATTTTCCCACATCCACACGTACTCGGCCGAGTATGGCAGGTACTCGACCGAGTGCCCGGTCTGGCATCATTTTATCGAGCGGTTTTGATTAGAATGATTAAGGAGTATATATTAAACGTTTACGTCGTCATTAAAATTTCATAATCATTTTTACAACCTAATTCACTCCTTAATCACTCTAATTAACAATCAAGTAAGGATCTAATATTTCAGTGTTCGACTTTCGTAGTTCGCGCGTCTATCAGTTTGTAAGTCCTAGATTTCTATCTTATTGTTTTAAGTTGATTTTGTTGCAAACCCTAGATTCGGTTAATTTTTGGGAAATGGTTAGTTAGTGATGGATTATAATTTAGTATTTGCTTAATTATGATTGTTAGGTGGAGATTTCGTAGAGGAACAGTTCTAGCCTCGTTGTTGTGTTGATTTGTGGAGTTTACGAATAAGGTAGGGTTTCCCTACTCAGTCGTTTGTACGATTAATTATATGTGATGTTATATTGTATGATCTCCTGGTTGTGATAAATTGTGGTGTTTTGATGTTATTGGCATAGTCGTATTGATTGTGGAGCCATTGTCGGGAGATGGTATTCACCTCCAATGTTCGCCCCTTATGGCTGCCGTCACAAGGGGGATGTGCACATTAATGATCTGGGTTCGCTCGTTGAGATGAGCGGGGCTTTAGGTGGCAACGTTGTTGTCTACAACTGGTGGTGTAGGTACCTGTCGCGATGGGTAATTTGGCAGATCTGAGTTGCGGTTCAGATAATGTACTTAGATGTTTGAGATTGCGTTGTTGCAGGATTAACTGGATGGTTTGTTGTTGTTTTTATTGTAGTTCTGTTTTATTGTGCAGTTGAATGACCCCTTTCATATTTTCAACACCTGCGGTGATCCATTGGGGAATGGTGAACAGATGTCTAGCAGGTTTTAGTTGGTTGAGCTTCTCGCGGGATGGATGGGAGTATCGCCAAGTCTTCTAGCTAGCTTCCGCTGTCACATTTAGAATTTGGTTTTGTTTGTTGGAGTTGTACTTTTTCTTTGGTTGGAGTTTAAAGTTATATAAACGACTAATTTTGTTCATCTCTATTTAAATGTTGTTTCTTTATGGTCTATCTGATGCATACTACCTCGGGCAACCGAGATGGTAGCACTTCCGTATATTAACGTAGGCGTTGGTAAGGTACCTTGGTAGATGGTGGGTATTACAAATTGGTATCAGAGCGACGATTTTGGAACCTAATTCCAATGAACAAAATGAACATATGGTGTCTAAATAAAATGAATCCGGGTAGGAGTTGTTTTGGAGCTACCGCAAAGGTTTGGGAGACGTCCTAAAATCGCAAGATTGCCCTCACAACTTCTAGCCGGTCACTATAGGGTGTGTCATAGGGATCGTTATGTGTGTGTGTGTGTGTGTGTGTGTGTGTGTGTTTATATATGTATGAATAGAGTGGATGTGTATATTTGTGATTTGGAGGAATTGTTGCATGGATTGAAAGGAAATGATGTAAAGTATTTGATGTGACATAGTGTGGCATATATTGTTTGTTTTGGATGTTAATATTTTGGCATTTTTGGTTATAGCAGCTGTTATAAATCATTATCTCATTTTTCGACATATTCATATATGTTACAATTAATTTAGTCATAAAATTAAATATAGATCTTATGCTTGCAAACATGAATAAGAATAGAGAAGAAATCGTTTTCCTTACTATAAAATTTCGGATCAAAGGGCACAAGTAAGATCTCCTTCTTACTTGTTCTTGAGCTTTCCTTATTTGGATGAACAAAGATTCAAAGATAGAATCCCTCCCAAAGATGAATACCCAAGATAACCTCTTAAAAGATTAATATTACTTGATCTAGAATAATAATAATCTTTACTAAAATTGACCCAAAACTATTGTTTTGTCTCTTGTAATTTCGGCCAAGAGAGGATGATTTTTGGAGTTTTATTTCTCTAGTTTTTCTTAAGATGTTGAGAGAAAAATCTATTTCTTACACTAGAAATTAGAAGAATGTGAATGAATAATGAAAGAACCCATTTGATTCTCTTTATAGGGCAAAACCGGTGGGTGTGGAAGGGTGCCCTATGCATGGGCTTGATTCTCTAACCAAGAATATAGGCATGCAAGGCTAGGTGTAGGTTTTATAATTATGTTTTACACTTATTGTTTTAGCAGGATTTTCCTAAACGGATCCGGCCTGATTAGAGAGTATTTTGGGTATCTAGTTCTATATATTTGGTAGAGATTAAGGAGTAAATAATAAGAAAAAAGACTTATGTATAGAGAATATTGTTTATATTATATGGATGAACTGAGTACAAATTAGTATATAAGATCGGATATTTTGGGAGTAATGAACGATAGAAAAATACAGAATAATTAAAGAGTAAGGCCCTGTTCTTTCTGGCTTTTTAGAGCCGAATCAATCGAATCGAATCTGAATGGAGTGAATCGAATCAACGAATAATCAATGAATGGAGTGAATCGAATGAATCGAATCAATGGAGCCGAGTGGATCAATCGAATCAATAGAGTGAAATGAATCGAATCGAATCAATAAAGTCAATTGAGCTTAACAGAACTGAAATAATCATATTAATATTAATAATAATAATATTTAATATTATTGTTATTATCAACTGTACTAATAATAATATTCATAGTATAATACTATTTATACTAAAATTAATATTTTTAAGAAAAAAAATTATAATATTATACTCCCTCTGTCCCGGTAATTTGTTGTCCTATTTTATTTTGGGGTGTCTCATTCAATTATTGTCCTTTCTATTTTAAGAATGAACTTGATGAGCAATTTGATCATTCACACTCAATTTGGTCCGCTTGTCATTTATAATTGGCCCCTCCTCTTTCCTTGGTCTTTGTGCCAAAAACCAAAGGACAACAATTGACCGGGATAGAGGGAGGAGTATATGAATAATCATAAATTATAATAATGAAAAAATAGTAATTTTTTACTAATAATATTCTTAATAACAATAATAAATAATAATGTCAATATTAATAATGATATTAGTAAAAATAATTGTTTCGAATAAAAACACTCAAGTAAGCGTTGCTCGAATCGGGTCGAGTCAACGCGCTCCTCTCAGACGATGGCACCTCGAACCTATGCTTGCTCTCTCCGGATGGATCTTTCACGCGTAACAAATAGGGCCTCGGAGGGTTCGCAATAGGTCCTTCTCTCGATGCCTTACGGATCTTGGTGGATAGTTGGGACCTTGCTTGAAGCTAAGGTTTCCGTGCCTTCTCATAGTAGCTCGAGTAGTCTTACTTCTAGAGAGAGGAAGTTGTTGGTGAGAAGTATTTTACCATTGATGGGTGAATAATGAGGTATTTATAGATTTCTATGTGTACCTCAAATGATGGCTGGCAAGCATGGTTACCATATTCGCTATGAATACGCCTTATCGATTCGCGATTCGCTTATAGAAAATGTGTTATATGTATTTTCAGTAATCAGTTGATAGAATTCGCTTTTAATAATTCGTGATTCGTAGAGTATCAAGCGAATCCGTAACCATGTTGGCAAGCGTGTTGACTTGTATGACCCCGTATTGGCTATTGGGTCAAGTCGGTTGGGCGTGCCCCATCAATAATATTAATAATAAATGTTATTAATTTTAATAATAATACCAATAATTATAACAACCACAACAACAACAATACTACTAATAATAATAATAATAATAATAACAATAATAATAATAAATAATATTATTATTAACATTAATAACATTATTATTCATTTTAACAACAACAACAACAACAACAACAACAACAACAACAACAACATTATTATTCATTTTAATAATAATATTCATAATAATAATAATAATAAATAAATTATTAATAACATTATTATTAAATATAATAATAATAATAATAATAATAATAATAAAGAATAATATTAAAAATAGTATTATTGATAACAAAATTAATAATAACTATTGAATTTAAGATGAGTAAGGCTGAAATGAGCTGAACTTAATGGAGTGAATGAATCGAATCGAATCGAATGGAGTGAAATGAGCCGAATCGAATCGAATGGAGCTGAATCGAATCAATGGAGTGAATCAATCTGAATCGAGAATGAATCGAATCAAGTAGGCTGAAAATAAGCCAGAAAGAACAGGGCCTAAGTGATCCCCGATTATCTATTTACAAAAGCTATTTATAGTTCTCTTCTATATTAACGTTACAATCATCAACGTTACAATGATCAACCTCTTTCCCAAATGTAGGAGCTGTTGCCGGATTAATAGGGCATGCTCCCTATTAATCCGCTTGACTTATTCTACTTTTAACGAATCCTCAGCTCTTTCTCTCCTTTCCGTCTTGATTCATAGATGATATGGTCTTATGGTTGGACTTGGTCTTCCTTGAGTATAGGACACGATTATTTATTCCCAACAACTGCATTTCTTGTTTATCTTTCTCAATCCAGCCTGTTTAATGCTCTGCCAGGTTATTCTGTACTTACCATCAAGCTTCTCTTCCAGGATTTAGTAGCCTTCTTGCTATAATATTCTTCAATAACTGAATAGTAGTTAGACTTGTCCGGTCTCTGGTTACCTTAATCAGACTAATAAGGTCAGGCCAGGTTAGAGTCAGACCAGGCTAAACTGGGCCTAACAATTGCCCCTTGACATTTTACCCGTGCTGGATTAGGCCAGGGGTGGGACGTCAACTTTACCGGGTTAAACAATAAAAAGAATCATATTTATTCAATGACTCTTAGACTCCTAGTTACCGTTGAACACTGCAACGGCTAGGTGATGTCATGCTGACAGTTTTGCAATTTCTAGGGTTTCTATACCGTTATACACCTTCTATAAATACGGTATTTGGGGCGAGGTTGTTCTTCACCAAATTTCTTCCACTTTCTTTGCTAAATTTTCTTCTGAAATTCTCCCCTATTTCCCAGGAGTCTTGTTCTGCTAGCTTATACTTTTTCAATAATTAAACTTCATCACAATAAATTAAATAATAAAGGATATGGGAGCCAAAAAACGTCCTGTACCCCAGAAAACTGCTGCACCTCAGAAGGCTGCTGCTGAGCCTGAACCCACAGATGTCCAGGAGGAAGAGGTGATGGAAATTGATCCTCCTGCTCGTGCTGTGGCTTTTAAGTACCAGGATTCTGTTTTCACTCCCCTTCAATCTTTGGATCCTTACTTTCCTGAAGAGAACTTGTTGAAAACAAATTATGACAAGGTATTAAGGGAGAAGAAAATAATTCTGAGTCGATTTGAGGTATGGATTCTGAGTCTTGTCCATCGAGCTAGCTAACGGGTGTCACCTGGTTGGTTCTGTATTTTTGAATGGGCGTTCAAAGCAGGCTGTAAGTTACCTTTTACTCCCTTAATGATTGACACCATTCGTGCCATGGAAGTATCACCTTTCCAGATTATGCCAATGGTTTGGAAACTCATTCATTCCATTGAAAACTTATGTACTAAACACAACCTTGTAATCACTATTAATGATATTAAGGCAATATATCACATGAAAAATCCTGTTGACGGTCGTTTTAATTTGAGAATTAAGTCAAAGATGTCTCCATTAATTACTAACCTGGACTCTGGAGATGACAAGAGTTGGGCAAAGACATTCCTGTTTATCCGGACTAAGACTCTGGGATCAGGCTTTGATTATCTGAGATATCCTCCCTTGGAGAGTGGTAGGTTTCCTGTACTCTTAGTTTGCAGTTTATATTGAATGAAAGTAGGATATATAAGTCTTACCTGTATATTTTGTTTTTATAATGTTTGTAGCTCCTGATTAGAACCATGATCCTCTTGACGAGGAGGCTATTGCAAGGATAGACGCTTTCCTCTCTATTCCCGAGGAAGAGAGGGCCTGGCCAGCTAGTTTGGGCAGGGAATTGTTGCCCCGATATATGAAGACCAAACTGACTGGGGTCAAAGTACCCAAAGGCAAGCCTAGCTCTACTGCTCTTTCCTGTATGTCTTCTATATGTCTTTATGTTAATTGCTATCTTCTTATCGCTTCTCATCTGATACTTATGTATATTCTTTATGTATTCAGTATTTAGGTCTTCTGCTAGGTTGGCCAGCTTTTCTGCGAAAGATTTAAAGGCTGGGGTGGCTAGGATTGCTGAACAGTCCAAGAGCCAAGAGGCTAGTGGGAGTGACAAGACGCTTGATATTCTGGTTTCTGATGTCCAGCCTCCTCAAGATCCACCCAGGCTAGTGTCACCGGAGGTTGTCCAGGCTTCAAAAAGGAGGAGAGAAGACGCTATCCCTGAAGAGGAGGAGAGAGAGGAAGAGCCTATTCAGGCTCAACCGATTAGGAGTATCAGGCAGGTGTCTGCTAGGGTTGATGATATGGACGCTGCCCGGGCACGGATAAATGAATTTTCTGCTAAGATGGGTAGCCAACTTTTATCTGCTAATACCCTTGAATCTTCTACCAAGGTGGTTTCTATCCTGACTTCTCTTGTGACAAAGGCTGCCGAACTCGCTTCTCAAGCTAAGGAGGTTGGTTGTAAAGGGATGTTTTTAATTGTTTATGTGCTTTTTGTTTTGCTTTGTATCTGGTTGATTGATTTCATTTTTTGTAGGGATTGGATGTTGGGTTGGCTACTGCTTGCCAGCTCAAGGATGCCCAGGCCAGGGTTTCTAGCTTGGAAGAAAAATTGGATAAGGTTAACGTGACCTGCACACATCCAGGAGTAATGAAGTGGTGCTGCAATCTCAGCTGGGAACAGCTAGAGAGGCATCCAGGGCTGCTATAGTTTGTGAGGTGGCTGCAAAGAATGCTGAGAAGGTTGTCAGGCAAGAGTTGGAGGCTGAGAAGCAGGCAATGCAGGATCAGTTGAGGAAAAATGAAGAGCTTGCTGCTGAAAAGGAATTAGTGGAGGCGCGGCTGGCTGATGCCGCTCAGTACTTCTTTGGGAAAGGCCGGGTTGATGCTATGAGGGATCCGGAATCTGACCGGGTCAATTGGGATCCGGATCGGGATGAGACAGCACTGGACGCTCAGTATCCTGACTTGGCCAATATGGGTCAAGAAGAAGAAGTGGATTCTCCTCCTTCCAAGGCAAAATCTGATGACCAGGAAATGGTGGATGGTTGTGAGTCGGTTACTGGCTCAAAAATAACTTAGATTTATGTTTTTCTTCTTGGTTTTGGCCTATCCAGGGGGGATGTCCCTGGAATGAATATTTAGGTATTTTTTTGGCCCATCCAGGGGGGATGTCCCTGGAATGGATAATTATTAGGTGTGTGGTAAGGCCAATTATTTTGGATGAATAAATATTTGGTCTTTATTTGTTTCTTTTTGTGTTTTGACAGGGTATTTTTGTAGTGTTGGATGTGTACTGGATCTGACCAGTTATTTGACTGGATCGGGCCAGTTTTTGTACTGGATCTGGCCAGTTTTTTATGTTATGGGTGGGGTTGTTGCCTGTCTAGAGGGCTTACGTCCCCTGCCTGTCTGGAGGGCTTATAACCCATCTATGTTATACAAGTCAGGAAGAAGTTTTCCAGATTTGTATGTTAAGTGGAGCTCAATATTTTAAGGCCTGTTTTGCAACTGAAATTTGGATATCAGTTGGATATTGGTGGGGGTGGCCCCCAATCTTTAAGATTTGTTTTAAATAAAATGCAGTATGTAAAACAAGTATTGAAGATTCTACTTGGTAAAAGTAAATATGAGAACATAGATAAGTACTTGGGCACATAATTTGAAGAAATCATATATGGCATTTATTCATATAATGGCAAGTATCATACATTTAGTTTCACATCAGGTCAGGTAAAAAATGTGAACATGAAAATTATACCTGGGCTGAGAGATATATTCTATATGTGAAATAATTTTAGGTGTGCAATATTCCAAGCTCTTGGGATCATTTCGCCGTCCAGGGTTTGTAATCTATAAGCTCCCTGGCCGACTATTGAGTCAATCAGGTAGGGACCTTCCCAGGTTGTGGCCAATTTGCCAGCATTCTTTTCTTTTGTGTTTCGGAAGACTTTCCTGAGGACAAGGTCTCCTACCCTGAATACCCTGGCTTTGACAGTTTTGTTGTAGCTTTTCGCAACTCTTTGCTGATATGCTGCCAATCTAATGCTGGCTACATCTCTTAGCTCTTCTGTTAAGTCCAGGCTGTCCTCCATTAGGGGTATATTGTTTGTTATTGTGTTTAGGCTGCATCTGGCTGATGGGATGTCTACCTCAGCCGGGATTACTGCTTCACATCCATAGACCAAGGAGTAGGGGGTTTGGCCTGTGGATGTTTTAGGCGTGGTTCTGTCGACCCGAGAGGACTAGGGGAGCTCTTCACCCATCTGCCTTTCCTTCTTTCCAGCTTCTTCTTTATGCAGCTGATTACTACTTTATTCTGGATTTGCCTGACCGTTAGCTTTTGGATATCCTGGTGTGGATGTTGCAGTTGATGTTCCATTGAGCACGGAAGGCTGCTGTTTTTTTTCCCACGAATTGCGTGCCATTGTCGCATACTATTTCAGAGGGGATGCCATATCTACATATGATGTTGTGTTTGATGAATGCTATGACATCCTTTTCCTTGACTTGTCTGTATGAATCAACTTCTATCCACTTGGAGAAGTAATCAGTCATTGCTAGCATGAAAACTTTTTGTCCGGATGCTTGAGGTAGTTTCCCTACTATGTACATGCCCCACTTCATGAATGGCCAGGGTGCGGATATGGAATGTAGTTCTTCAGATGGCTGATGTATATATGGTCCGTGAATCTGACAAGCTTTGCATTTAGAGCTAAATTCCAGGCAATCGGTCCTCAAGGTGGGCCAATAATAACCTGTTCTGAGTACTTTGCTTGCCAGGCTTCTTCCACCTTTATGATTTCCATAGTATCCTTCATGGATTTCTGATAATGTCTGCTCAGCTTCTTGCGGCTCCAGGCATCTGAGGTATGGCCCAGCCTGCGATTTCTTAAAAAGCACGTTGTTAATAATAGTATATGAAGCAGCTCTTATTTTTAGTGCTCTGGCATCTTGCTTATTTAGGGGAAGGATTCCTGTTGTTGTGATCATAGTAAGGTTTTGTCCAAGAATTGGCAACATAGATTGGGAAACTTTCATCTTGCTTATTTATTGCAGGTTCTAATAAATGTACGATGGGTATTTTGTCGAAGTCAAGGGGACTAAAGTTGGATCCTAGGCCGGCTAAGGCATCGGCCTGGGTATTCAGGTCCCTGGGGATTTGGTCAATATTGAAATTGCGGAATTTTGATTTTAAAATTTGAACAACTTCCAAATAAAGCATCATTTTTGAGTCTTTTGCAGTATATATTCCGTTTACTTGGTTGGAAATAAGAAGGGAATCAATACGTATGTAACACCCCGGTTTATGAAGGAGCCTTTGGCAAAACATTCCCTAATAAACCGAACTGTTACCATCTCGGTTTCCCGAGGTAGTGAATAACAAATTAAACTCCAAGGCAATTTATTTAACATTTTAACTTAACTATTACAAATTCTCCTTTTAAATTAAATTACAAGAACTGACGTAAATAAAAGTGAAGTCTTCTAGATGATGAACTAGCCACTAGGTCATCTGATCCAGTGTCTCACGCCCATCCAGCTCCCGTCCTATCTCATAAACCTGTCAAGTCTGCTCCCCATAAAACGGTTCATCACAGGTGTTCACGAATACACAGGGTCAACCACGAGGTTGAGTAGGGAAAACAATAAAACAGTAAATATGATATGCATGATACTCCGTCACCTCCATCTCCACCTCAACTCATCACACACAACCCCGCACGCCCACCATACCGATCCCGGTAGACTATATATATCGACCGTAGTCGATCCGCCCGCTCGTTCGACGGAGGACACCAGGGCAAGTCTGCAGAACCCACTGGGCCTTATCACAACATCACATCATATCTCATCATCGTCACCACCACACCATCCTCCAACTCCAATGCAGATGCAATGCTCAACAGTAATCAATGCAACATGATATGTATACCAATGAATGAAATCATGCCAGTTATCAAAATAATGAAATAACATAATCAACACGAACAGTTCAGTCAACCACACTCCAGTGTATGAATCATAACATAAACTACAACCCCACACAAGTCATTGATCACAGCTCGGTCACATGTAACACAATAACTCAACACAATATAACAACACCAGTAAGTCAAGTGTATTTCCCTACCTCAGATCTGCAGTCAAATAGTCGGGTGCTCAGTAATATTTCCACAACAATTCGCCCTCTGAAAGGTAAATAAATGATAATTGATTACTTAACCATTCTCGTTCCCAAAATAGAAATTTACCAAAAATAGAAACTTTCCCGATATAGAAACTTTTCTCTTTTTAACAATCCCGACACAAAACCTGTTTCCAATCATTTAAACGCCTCGGGAACTAAATTTAAATAGCTAATATGATAATAAAATATTAAACGAATTAAACGTTTTAAGAAGACCCGAATCAAACATAAAACAATTCAAGCATCCCGACTCAAACCCGTCTTTAATCATTTTAATGCACTCGGGAATCAATTAATTAATTTAGAATACGACCCATAACGAAATATAACGATTAAATTATGAAAACCCGCTTCAAAACCAAAACAGCCCGCACCCCCCCTTCACACGCACTCACCCGCCACCACAGGCCACCGTGAGGCCGTGTCAACCACCAGCCCCAACACCCACTCTGACCCAACCACCAGCAACCACCCCCACTGGGGTCGACCCTCGCCGGCGAGGTGAACCACGGCCGTCAACTGGCCTGGTTCAACACCGAGCCTCACCAAACACCTCCTTTTCTCTCCTGACCACCACCGCAGCCAACAACCTTACCCCTGCCAACCACCACGACTTTGCTCTCCGTCATCCCACGAACCCAGACACCGTGTCACCACTGTTTCGACCTCCCCGAGTCCACAAGTGGTGCCACCCCAACTCAACCCCTAAACCCACCCGAAAACCGCCGCTTAAACCCGTTTACCACCCCCATGTCGATGCCGCCTTGCACGCCCACAACCACCACCTATAACCACCATGACCACCACCACTACACTCGCCACTAACCACTCTACTCCCTCACCCTGCCAACAACCACTAGCATCCTCAATCAAACACGCACAACCCCCTCCAAAACCCGACAGAAACAAAGAAAACAGAGGGGAGAGGGTTGCGTTCTTACCTTTTCCTGCCACCACTACCGCCGCCAGAGCCGCCTATGAGTGTCGACAAACGCCCCTATCTCTTCCTTGCTGCGCCGTTAATGCCCACGCCCTCTCACTCTCTCTCGAATTGCGTGAAGATGGGGATTGGTGTTGCTGAAAGTAGGGTGGCGGTTTGAGGGAGTGGCGTTTTGTGTTAGGGTAGAATTAGGTTAAACTTAGGTTAAGAGGTTAATTGGGTCATGGGTAATTAATTCTGGGTAAATGGGTAAACGTCATGGTCCGCGTGGTTGGTTCACGAATTGGTTAACAGGACTTCGTTCAGCTAAACCCGTCTTAACAAGCTCACGAATAACTTAATCCTACGATATCAATACGACCCAACAATTACTCGACTCACTTAGTAATATAAAATGTATAATAATTATATATAATAATATCCATTTAATTTATTATATAAAAATACGGGGTATTACAGTCTTCCCCCCTTAAAATGAACTTCGTCCCGAAGTTCGCTCTCATACTCAAACAACAGAAGGGTATTGTATATCGTACTTACGGACGTCACGAAATTCTAACTCGGTTAACACACACTTTTGACACACCAATTAACATAACAATTACGGAATGTTACATTCTACCCTCCTAAAAAGAAAGTTACGTCCCGGAACTTACTTCATGCAAACCCTTCACCACTCATGAACTCATGCAAACTATCGAGCACCATAAGCAGCAGTTTAATTACACAACATAGAGAACTCATTTGTATGGGTACCACGCAACACAACATCAGCTTGATCAAGACCACGATCTATAACTTGATCAAAACCACAATCTATAAACAAGTGGAACATAAACATTAAGATTTTACAATCCTACCCAACTAAAAACATGGTTACGTCCTCGTAACCTCTTTTCAAATGTCATATTCCTATGCAACAAACTCACTTGTCAACAACAAAAAATAAAAGAACACATGACAAGAGATTGCGCAGAAACATTAAGTCGGAAACAAGGTTTTATTATGGAATTAATCGATTGTCAAAAAGTAACACTTATTACTTAGCTCATGCTTGACTTAAAACACAACTTCAAACTAAAAGAACAACAAGAAGGAACCAAAGGTTTACACGGTTTCATAATGAGACCGATCATGGTGTTACTAGCCATAACCTAACGGTCCTTAGGTCGCGCTTCCTCCGATTCGGTGACTTCTATGTCATTCCCTTTCGGTTCACCTCTTCCCCGAAGTCCGGCATGGGTGGTTCGGTCGTACTTTTCGGCATCGGTACATTAGCGTAAAATTCGTGTCTCGGGTTGCCTGCTATAAAGTCAAAGGTATGCTCGGGCGGGTATTTGGCCCCCCGCCGCAGAATTGGGGTCACGGAATAGCCTCATGCAATGGGTGGTCAACTCTCTCATATAAAATCGTTTCTTTGTCCTTTAGTATGCAGTCGGGAATAGAATCGATAAGGGTATACACTCTTAGGCGAGTATTAGTTAAATACTCGGGGTGCCCATTATGGCCATACATGTCCATGGCAAGACAAAGTCTCTCACAATGCTCATTAAAGTCGCATCAAGTGACATGTAACAGTCTTGCGGGTGTACATTGTAGGGATCAATCCTACAAAATGGAAAGTTAACAAATTAAGACACAAGGGTGTTACGACAAAGGATTCATCCTCGAGGTTTAAGTGTGCGGAAGTTATATAACAAGTTTCCAGGGTAACTGTAATACCAGGGTTTTGGTCAACTCAAGATCACCACAATTCGCATTATCTACCAGAGAACAATCGCTTTAGAAATATCAATCGCAAGAATACACGTAAGTCAGCATGCAACTTAACATTGACCCCATTAAATTCCTCTCCCAAGTCAAAACTATTACCAATCCCGAACAATTGAACCGCCCTACTACTAATAAATCACCAGGAGTATTAAACCTGCGGTACGTAAGCACTACTTAAACACCTTGAAACCATAGAAAACATAACACATAATCAAAACCTTTTGACTCATCAGGCATACAACACGAATTAGCCAATTTGTTTGATATAAATTCTGAAACGTATTTGCTAATAAAAGTAACAACATATGATTCATAACAACACAACATTACTTCCATATCCCACATGTGTTTGACATCATAGCAACCATATCGTTCAATTGTGTCCAGCAACTTAGTACAACTCATTTGCAGCAAAACAAACGATATCGCGTAAATAGTTTAAACATACATTCATCATCTTCTACTTTGTAGAATTCTAGCTATAGTAAAAGATTAGCAACTTGGACACTTCACTGATTTGCACGACTTAAATACTTGGGCAACTTGTAGACTCAATTAGATGTAACTATATCGAATATCATTTAAACCAAAGCATCTCGTGTGAATCATCAAAGGGTTATCCTATTATAATTGTCAACATAGTTATCATAACAATCTTTATTTTAATATAATTGATAGTAACGACTCGAGAATATAAATATGCTAATTGTCGTGTTATATCAAACAGTTTCCTTTATATCACACTCATGCAATTGCAAGAATCACTTTAGTATTTTTTTACGATATTGTAATAACGAACATATTCAATAACAAAAATAACAACACTGTTTATTATCATGTTATAGGTTTAGGTTCAACCGAAATCATTTAATGCAATGGAAGCAATAGGTATAACTATAGGCACACAGGCTCACAAAAAGGACCTTAGGACTCAGATGACATCCTACATGTGGTAATATTTAGGCATAACCATTACTACCATTCATGTGTAGACATTTAGACCTAATTATTATAATTACTCATGCGTGTATGTTAGAACAGTCAATTAACTTTTAACGCTATCAACTTACCAAGATATGACAATATAGTTTTATATTTATATATATACCCGACCACTATGCAAATAAGATGCACACCCAGAGACATTACATCATGCCAAATGTATACAAAGTATGCAAACAACTGGACTCGTATAAACATTTCACTCTCGATTAAGAATCAAATTAAGCTATCCAATTTTACTCATGCTATCATGCCAACAATGTTATCAACTAAGTATTAATTTTATCACTTGTTAAGATATATGACTACTGAACATGCGTGCTACTATCATCATATAAAACATTATAATTTCACCTTACTAAGGCTCATGAATTAATCAAACAACTGTGTGAAAACTTAGCATAGAACGCACATTTTACAGGTCATGATTCACGTTGTAACCTTCAAAAATCACGAATAAACAGCCGTTCAACGAAAACTTAAGTTATATTACTTTTCATAACATACAGAGAGTTAATAATTTGTGATAAAAGAATGAGGTCGAAAGTTCAAGAATTCAATTTTTTAAAGAATTTTACAACTCAGTTGGTCCAAACAAGTATGTGACAGCAATTGGTCCGAAACTTGGGTCAATTCGCAAAGCTTACCTTTTAATATAGAGACATCAAGAATTTTCGTGGCTCATCAATTTGAAAACGTATGCGAAACCTCCAGTCGATGGAGTTGGAATTATGCAAAAATCATTTACACAAATTAAATGAGGATTTTTACAAAATCGTCGGTCAACACATCACTGCACAGGAACTTCCCGACCACAGCCCACTAAAACATTTATTGCCCTTAATCCGTATACCCTATAAGCATGAAACCAACGCCAAAAGAACACTAACACACGAGGCTATTTCTCATAAAATTTTCGTCCGTAGAAAATTAACAGAAAGGAAATGACCGCAAGATCAATTACAGAGTAAAATCAAACAAAACGGGTTTCAACACTAAATCATTCATTTTCCATGTTCCAAGCTCTTACAACCATACTATCGATACTAACTCATCCTAACTTAAATCTCACACTTTTGTATTTACGTAAACATCTATCCCATAGAAGTCCCTTCGCCTCCCGACCTACCCCTTGCATCTAATCACGATTGCTACGACTAGAAACAAGCAATTCAATGGTGTCTCTCATTACTATCACGATATTATACTAGCATGGCTTTGGGATCACATAACCACATATTACCAGACATAATAGCACTATCAACACGTCATTCACATCCATCCAGATAAATATCATCAATTCGCAATTATTCTCATGCTCACGATTACCACAATCCAACGCTTCATTGATTATCCATCCAGATAAATATCATAATTTCAGCACTAGGTCTCAAGGTATACATCAACTCGCTTATATCCAAGGTTTTCCTTCTAACTACCCCATTCACTCGTTTTCTCTTGGGTTGCCTGGTTCAAAACTGAGAGGGCAAAAGAGCACGCATTAAGGGCGCCTTCTTAACCGCACTGTGAGCTCCTAACAGTTTATTCCCAGGGGTTCATTTTATTTAGACACATCCTACGTTCATTAGGTTCATTGGTTTAGGCCTGAGGATCGTTCGCTCTGATACCACTTTGTAACACCCCGGTTTATGAAGGAGCCTTTGGCAAGACATTCCCTAATAAACCGAACTGTTACCATCTCGGTTTCCCGAGGTAGTGAATAACAAATTAAACTCCAAGGCAATTTATTTAACATTTTAACTTAACTATTACAAATTCTCCTTTTAAATTAAATTACAAGAACTGACGTAAATAAAAGTGAAGTCTTCTAGATGATGAACTAGCCACTAGGTCATCGATCCGTGTCTCACGCCCATCCAGCTCCCGTCCTATCTCATAAACCCGTCAAGTCTCGCTCCCCATAAAACGGTTCATCACGGTGTTCACGAATACACGGTGGTCAACCACGAGGTTGAGTAGGGAAAACAATAAAACAGTAAATATGATATGCATGATACTCCGTCACCTCCATCTCCACCTCAACTCATCACACACAACCCCGGCACGCCCAGCCATACCGATCCCTGGTAGACTATATATATCGACCGTAGTCGATCTCCGCCCTTCGCATGCGGAGGACACCAGGGCAAGTCTGCAGAACCGCCTAGGCCTTATCACAACATCACATCATATCTCATCATCGTCACCACCACACCATCCTCCAACTCCAATGCAGATGCAATGCTCAAGAATCAATGCAACATGATATGTATACCAATGAATGAAATCATGCCAGTTATCAAAATAATGAAATAACATAATCAACACGAACAGTTCAGTCAACCACACTCCAGTGTATGAATCATAACATAAACTACAACCCCACACAAGTCATTGATCACAGCTCGGTCACATGTAACACAATAACTCAACACAATATAACAACACCAGTAAGTCAAGTGTATTTCCCTACCTCGGATCTGCGAGTCAAATAGTCGGGTGCTCAGTAATATTTCCACAACAATTCGCCCTCTGAAAGGTAAATAAATGATAATTGATTACTTAACCATTCTCGTTCCCAAAATAGAAATTTACCAAAAATAGAAACTTTCCCGATATAGAAACTTTTCTCTTTTTAACAATCCCGACACAAAACCTGTTTCCAATCATTTAAACGCCTCGGGAACTAAATTTAAATAGCTAATATGATAATAAAATATTAAACGAATTAAACGTTTTAAGAAGACCCGAATCAAACATAAAACAATTCAAGCATCCCGACTCAAACCCGTCTTTAATCATTTTAATGCACTCGGGAATCAATTAATTAATTTAGAATACGACCCATAACGAAATATAACGATTAAATTATGAAAACCCGCTTCAAAACCAAAACAGCCCGCACCCCCCCTTCACACGCACTCACCCGCCACCACAGGCCACCGTGAGGCCGTGTCAACCACCAACCCCAACACCCACTCTGACCCAACCACCAAAGAACCACCCCCACAGGGTCGACCCTCGCCGGCGAGGTGAACCACGGCCGTCGGCCCGGTTCAACACCGAGCCTCACCAAACACCTCCTTTTCTCTCCTGACCACCACCGCACCAACAACCTTACCCCCGCCAACCACCACGACTTTGCTCTCCGTCATCCCACGAACCCAGACACCGTGTCACCACTGTTTCGACCTCCCCCGAGTCCACAGTGGTGCCACCCCAACTCAACCCCTAAACCCACCCAAAACCGCCGCTAAACCCGTTTACCACCCCCATGTCGATGCCGCCTTGCACAGCCACAACCACCACCTATAACCACCATGACCACCACCACTACACTCGCCACTAACCACTCTACTCCCTCACCCTGCCAACAACCACTAGCATCCTCAATCAAACACGCACAACCCCCTCCAAAACCCGACAGAAACAAAGAAAACAGAGGGGAGAGGGTTGCGTTCTTACCTTTCTCCCGCCACCACTACCGCCGCCAGAGCCGCCTATGAGTGTCGACAAACGCCCCTATCTCTTCCTTGCTGCGCCGTTAATGCCCACGCCCTCTCACTCTCTCTCGAATTGCGTGAAGATGGGGATTGGTGTTGCTGAAAGTAGGGTAGCGGTTTGAGGGAGTGGCGTTTTGTGTTAGGGTAGAATTAGGTTAAACTTAGGTTAAGAGGTTAATTGGGTCATGGGTAATTAATTCTGGGTAAATGGGTAAACGTCATGGTCCGCGTGGTTGGTTCACGAATTGGTTAACAGGACTTCGTTCAGCTAAACCCGTCTTAACAAGCTCACGAATAACTTAATCCTACGATATCAATACGACCCAACAATTACTCGACTCACTTAGTAATATAAAATGTATAATAATTATATATAATAATATCCATTTAATTTATTATATAAAAATACGGGGTATTACAACGTACCTTTAGGTTTTGCACACCAAGGTCAATACATACCTTTAATCCGGCTATTAGGGCTTCATATTCTGCTTCATTGTTGGTAGCCTCAAATGCACAGCTTATAGCCTGTACTATCTTATCCCCATGTGGTGATTTTAGTAGTACCCCCAGGCCTGTGCCCCTCATGTTGGCTGCACCATCGACAAATAGGGTCCATTCTAGGTCTGTTTGGTCGCTGGTCAGTTTATTCACTTCTTTTATTAGGTCGGGTTCTAGGGTTGGACTAAAATCAGCCACAAAGTCTGCTAGTGCTTGTGACTTAATTGCTGTCCTTGGTTCAAATGTTATATTGTATGTGCCGTTTGGATCGACCATTTGCACATTCGTCCAGGACAGATTCGGCTTCCTTAGTACAGACTTGATAGGAAGATTGGTTCGACTATTATAGGGTGGCTTTCAAAGTATGGTCTTAATTTTGTGCAACTCATAATTAAAGCTAAAACATATTTTTCAAGCGTGTCATACCGATCTCTCGCATCCGATGAGACTCTTACTTACATAATAGACAGGGTGCTGTTGTCCGTCTGCTTCTTTGACCAAGACTGCACTGACAGCGGTTTCTGTGACTGACAGGTATACTGTCAGGGGTTCATCTTTGACTGGTTTTGCCAGCAAGGGAGGAGAGGATAGATATATTTTTAGGTCTTCAAAGGCGGCCTGATGATCAGGGGTCCATTGAAAGTCCTTGTTCTTCCTTAGCAGGTTATAGAATGATTTTCACCTCTCTCGATGATCTTGAAATGAACTGTTCGGGCCGCTATTCTTCCAGTCAGCTTTTGTATGTCTTTGACCGTCTTTGGTGGTTCTAGCTCCAGGATAGCTTTGATCTGTTCAGGGCTGGCTTCTATTCCTCTTTTTGTCACCATATAGCCCAAGAATTTGCCTGCTGAGACTCCGAAGTGGCATTTTTGTGGGTTGAGCTTCATATTGAATTTCTCCAGTATTTGAAAGGCTACTTCCAAGTCTTTGACATGATCTTCTGCCTTTTTTGACTTGACTACCATGTCATCTATGTAGACTTCCATGGTGTCTCCTATTTGGTCTTTGAACATCATGTTGACTAGCCTTTGGTAGGTTGCACCTGCATTCTTTAATCCAAAGGGCATAACAGTATAACAATATATACCTCTTTCAGTAATGAAAATTTGTGCTTTCTTTGATCTGCAGGTGCATCTTTATCGATTGAATACTGGAGGCATCCATAAATGTTAACATTTCGTGGCCTGCAGTGGCATCTACCATTGCATCGATGTGTGGCAGGGGAAATGGATCTTTTGGGCAGGCTTTGTTTAGGTCGGTGTAGTCTACACAGACTCTCCATTTGCCATTTTTCTTTTGGACGACTACTACGTTTTCAAGCCAGTCAGGGTACATTACTTCCCTGATCATTCCCATGTCCAGTAGCTTGTCAACTTCTTGGTTGATGATTTCATGCCTCTCTGCAGCAAATTTTCTTCTCTTTTGCTGTACAGGCTTAAAGGATTTGTCAATATTCAACTTATGAGTAATAACATCAGCATCTATACCAGTCATATCAAAATGTGACCAAGCAAAACAAGACATTTTAGTTTTGAGAAAGCTGACCAGATTGGGTCTGATTGAGTCTGGTGCATCTGACCCTATAAGTACTTTCCTGTCAGGGAATTCTGGGTCCAATATGACCTCTCCTGTTTCCATCTGTGATTGTGCTACATATTCTTCCCTGACAGGTGACTTTAATTGCTATGCAAGGGACTTACCTGACTTTGAGGGTTTCAAAGCCTGAGTGTAACATTCCTGAGCCGTCCTCTGTTCTCCCCTAATGGTGGTTATTCCCCATTCTGTTGGAATTTTCACACATTGATGGTATGTTGATGGGATTGCTTTGACATTGTGGATCCATGGTCTGCCCAGGATTACATTATATGAGGATAGGCAATCCATTACTCCAAATCTTTCGTATGAAGCCACGCCTTCCACATAGGTTGTGGGATCGATTTCTCCCAGGGTGTTCTTTGTTTCTCATTGAATCCAACCAGGACGCTTGATTTCTTGATGATCTTTCCTTCGTCTATCTTCATAGCTTTGAGGACGTCAAGCATTACCAGATTGATTGAACGCGCCTCCGTCTATCGGATTCTTGATACCTTTTTGTGCCAATTTGCATGGTGATTACCAATTTGTCATGGTGTAGACCTGATATTCCCTGCAGGTCCGATTCATCAAAAGTAATAGCAGGCAATGACTTGGACCTGGAAGGAGGTTGAAGTTTGGATTCCCTGGATAATATTTTGGCAGCTGAGCTGGTCAGACCAAAGATTTCTGATCCTCCATTTATGAACTTGACTTCATAGATGGGCGGAGGAGGAGGAGGATCTCTGCCGTTCTCGAATCTCTCTTGTTTTGTCCTTCATCTTTGTTCTTTGGTGCTTTGGATTAAGTCTTTCAAGTAGCCTTTATTTAGAAGATATGCCACTGTTTCCGAGTTGGATGCATTCTTCTGTGGTGTGCCCGATGTCCTGATGGAAGTCACACCATCTCGTTGGGTCTTTCCTAGGGTTGTCGGATTTCTTGGGCCATCTGACCGTATCTCCCAGGCTTTCCAGGCGTTTGATTAATCCTGCAGTATTAATAGAGAAGTTATATTCAGGAATAGTTGGAAGGCTAGAAAGGTTACCTTTATGTTCTTGTGCCATGTTGACTTGGATCGTTCGGGCCCGGAATAGAGTGCGATTCCGAGGTTGCCTCCTTTCTCGGTAGGAGCTTTTCTGTTAGTGTGTCCATAGCCTTGCTTTCCTCCGGATGAGTTCGACCTGAAGTTGAGGTCTTCTTCCAATCTGACATGTTCTAAGGCGATGGATTGAACAGTGGCAAAGGTTGGGCAAGCTTTCTTGGTTAAGTCTGCATAGATGTCGTTGTCAAGTAGGACTCTTTGCTCGAAGGCTTCTACCTGTTTGTTTCTTCGTCACACTGGGAATGGCCACCTTCTCTTTGACAAATCGCCAGGAATTCTTTGAGAGATTCTTCAGGAAGTTGCTTTACCCCGAGCAGTTCTTTGGGTCTCTTAGCCATATATCTCCGCTTGCGAATTGTTGATTGAAGGCATTAATTAATTCTCGCAAAATTCTTGATACCTCCATTTGGGAGATTAATGAACCACGTAATGTCTTTGCTCCGGTCGGGTTGTGCCAAAGCCCTTACACATGCACTGTCATCGAGTTCACTTTGGGTATTGAGGCGACCAACATTTTTGTTTGAATATGGCAACGTGATTTTGTGAATCGGAGGTTCCATCATAAGTTCTCATAGATGGAACAAGTAAATTTCTTGGGGAGATCAATCTTTGCAATTTCATCTGCAAAGGGTGAATCGCAAAGTCATCAACTTCTACTTCATCCACGGTCTGGCACTCCAGGTATGTTTTTTATTTTGTTGTGGAGTTTTTGAATTTCCTGAAGCATGGCCATCATTATTGCTGCTTCAGTCTTGTTTGTTTCGTCATTGGGAATGGTTGGGGTACCGGATAATGTATCCTTCTCCGGAGTTCCAAAATTGGAGAAGTCAATGTTTTTGATAATGGATGAGAATGGGGTTCCTGGTTCGAATCTGGTCTTGGAGCCCGAAGCCTGATTTTCCAATTTTTTCCTCAGGCTAGACTCAGATTCCTTCAGCCTATTGATTTCTGTTTCTGCTTGGCCTGCCTTCTCTTGGATTGTCTCCAATTCTTTGATGTTGGCCAGGGCAGCCGCTAATTGTTGTTCTGAGGTGAGTTCCACCATTTTAGTATGTGAATATTAAGTGGAAGATGGTAAAAGGAATTTTTTTGATTAAAGAACTAGATGCCCCACGGTGGGCGCCAATTGTTTTAGCAGGATTTTCCTAAACGGATCCGGCCTGATTAGAGAGTATTATGGGTATCTAGTTCTATATATTTGGTAGAGATTAAGGAGTAAATAATAAGAAAAAGACTTATGTATAGAGAATATTGTTTATATTATATGGATGAACTGAGTACAAATTAGTATATAAGATCGGATATTTTGGGAGTAATGAAAGATAGAAAAATACAGAATAATTAAAGAGTAAGTGATCCCCGATTATCCATTTACAAAAGCTATTTATAGTTCTCTTCTATATTAACGTTACAATCATCAACGTTACAATGATCAACCTCTTTCCCAAATGTAGGAGCTGTTGCCGGATTAATAGGGCATGCTCCCTATTAATCCGCTTGACTTATTCTACTTTTAACGAATCCTCAGCTCTTTCTCTCCTTTCCGTCTTGATTCATAGATGATATGGTCTTATGGTTGGACTTGGTCTTCCTTGAGTATAGGACACGATTATTTATTCCCAACAACTGCATTTCTTGTTTATCTTTCTCAATCCAGCCTGTTTTAATGCTCTGCCAGGTTATTCTGTACTTACCATCAGGCTTCTCTTCCAGGATTTAGTAGCCTTCTTGCTATAATATTCTTCAATAGCTGAATAGTAGTTAGACTTGTCCGGTCTCTGGTTACCTTAATCAGACTAATAAGATCAGGCCAGGTTAGAGTCAGACCAGGCTAAACTGGGCCTAACACTTATAAATAATCAACACAATTTTTATCCTAATGCACCCTCCATTTCGGTATACACACATAAAATGGATGAGTCCATTTTATTTGTGATTTTGTCAATATGTCACATGTGACACATTACATGACATCTTATATATAAAATGTATTTTTAACAATTAAAAATCAACATATTAATAAAATATGTCACTTATAAAATTTAACATAGTAATTCACAATTACTTGTACCAAAATGGTTTACCAATTTATAAATCACAACATCTTGTATTTATAATAAATTATTCATTCAGTTTCAATTGTTTCCGTAAACAATAATTTCATCTAAGTAATAAAACAATTCGATTACTTAGACCGTATCTTATTTAATCAAATTACAATGAGACACGTAAATATTACTTCCAAAATCGTCCGTCAATTTTAAGTAATTTAATTAACTCGTATCGTCATACGATCAATTAAATATTCAATTAAGAGTGTTACCCTTTAGGTATGACCTAAGGGGATCAACTGATCACCACCGTCGCACGACAGTAATGTCAAACTCTAGTCAGCCAATCATTACCGATATGTGTGGACCAGCTGACTGTAAAATATTATACCCACATGTATTCTTAAAAATTAGACTTAAACATGTGATCATCATGATCGACAGTTGTGATCGCATTATTTTCGGAGGACACATATTCCAACAATCTCCCACTTGTCCTCGACAAGTGTGCGTCACCAATTCTCTTGTCCTATTACTATCTCCCACTCAATGCAAGGTGTCTTTCAGGTCGTACTTGCAAGTGATCATATCGAGAGTGGTTTCCTCGATCTGGAGAATAACTGATTGACCGGAATTATCTACCATAGATACCTTACGAGCGTGGCCACGCATTTCTAGTTCATTACTCCTCGAGTGGCCCTGAGATATTGTTATAACCCTGACAAAGGGGTGGACAATTCCTATCGCACTTATTCCCTTCGACTAGCCACAGCCATTATAACCCAAAATATGCCCATTTGACCCCATTTACGAAGGTCGTAGTAACACAAATCAAAGTTAATCTGAAACTGTGCCACCTTAGGCGAACAGTCTTTAGTCAAAAGAATCGACTCATTAGAATACTATAGTAGCTCTCGCCACGACCAAGCTATATAAATTTGCCAGAACTCTATAAGCGGTCATAAGGCCCGACAAAGTGTTCCTAACAGTCTTCTTATGTGATCGACTAGTCATTCTCATATGACTCCATAGCACTTGAACTTGCCATCAATCGCATCACACTCTAGTCACTTCGAGACGTCACCTCATACAAGTGACTATGGGCGAGTACAATATTAATCCGTGTTCACTTTAACGGGGTTCAATTGTCACTACAACCCGTTTGGATGTAACAATGTAAAAAGAAAAGATAAAAGACAAATGTGATTCTGAACATGAACAAAAACAACACTTTTATTTCACTTCAAAATCTAACACAAACTTGGTACACGTTTAAGTCCCATGGACGCAACATGTCCATCATGCTTAGCTTGCGATAAAGGCTTGGTGAGCGGATCAGCTATATTATCATCCGTCCTAACCTTACAAATCACAATTTCCTTTCTTTCAATGAAATCTCTAATTACATGATATTTTCTAAGTACATGTCTAGATCTATTACTAGACTTTGGCTCTTTAGCTTGGAAGATTGTCCCACTATTATCACAATAGAGAGTGATGGGATCATTGGCGGTAGGCACTACTCTTAGACCTTCCGTGAATTGCCTGATCCATACAGCTTTATTGGCGACTTCGATCTTTGCAATGTACTCACCTCCGTTATTGAATCGCATGATCCTGACTTCCTTGAAGCTTCTCAAGCTAACAGCACCACCATTGAGCATGAAAATAAAACCAGCTTGTGATTTCATATCATCTCTATCTGTTTGAAAACTTGAGTCCGTGTAACCATTAACACGGAGCTCGGTGTCACCTCCAAACACTAAGATAGAATCCTTAGTTCTTCTCAAGTACTTAAGGATGTTTTTTTACGGCTATCCAGTGACTCTCACCTGGATTTCCTTGATATCTACTCGTCATGCTCAAAGAATACGAGACATCAGAACGTGTGCATATGTGGATAGCGGGGGGCCCACGGGGGCGCTTGGGAGGAAGAGAACAAGCGTTTGCATTTTTGTTGGAGTCGCCACCAATTTTTATGGGAAATTGGAACCGTTCGAATACCTCGTGTCATGTCAAGACACAAAGTAGAGACATGAACACTAAGCAATCGTTACCCCTAGCATTCTATGTCTAGAATGACTCTCGTGGATGCCAATGAACACGGGTGTTCACGGAGATCTGGAGTAAGGGGTGAGGGTACGTATTAGGAAGCTCTTTTGATCGAACACCTAATCCCGCCCGCCTCGATAGCGGCCTCTACTAATGATTAGGGAAGTTATTCGTACTCGATATATCGTCGATTATATGCATGCAATGCAACATCCAAGTTTTAATCCTAGCATGTGAAGAATTAGACTAAGTCGGTGAACAATTAGTTTAGCATACAATTAATGTCGAAGTAGGATTTAACGTTCAATTACATGTGAAAACATACAAATGATACAAGAAATATGATAAATATAATAAAATAAAATTACAATAATGAAAATTACAATAATTACATTGGAATAGGCGATTTATGTCGAAAATACCTTTAAAACGGATAATTTGAGAAAACGAATAAAGGAATAAATTAACGAACAAATCAGAAGGTGATAATACGGTTAATAGTTAATTATACGTAAGCTAATTAAACTAGGTCAAGGCAAAAACAGAGTTCAGGGACAGAATTCAACCCGGAACAGGCGCAGCAGAGCTGCGTCTTTTGGAATAGGCGCAGCAGTTGCTGCGTCTGTTCCTGACCTGAATTATGGCTGTGAAGCCGGAATTGCGTATTGTTAATTCTCGTCGGTGAATTTAAAGATCGATTAAATTATTTACTCGGATGAAAGTGATTAATAGGTTATTTACATATGAATGAGGGGTCATAAAACAATAAAACATGGATGAGACGGATTTAAGACGGATTAATTACATGAATGAACGATTAATTAATGAATTAACAAATTAAACTAAACAAATCAATTAGACTAATCATGATGAATATATGACGAATTAATGATGAACGTGACAAAAGACAGATGAAAAATATATCAAAGATCGAAATCCAGAAACTCAATATGAACGAATTGATTTCCTACAACCCGGATTGAGTTTAATGACGAAAACCCGCAAATATTGATTATAAGGGATTTAAGTCGAATTTACGATGAATAAAACGTGTTAATGATGAATAATAATATACATGCGAAATTAGTGATGATTATATCAAAGAAATAAAGAACAAACAAATAACGAATAAAAAGCAACGATTTTACAGAGGACGGAGGAAGAAGAAAGGAAGCAGGAATTGCGGCAGCCTCACGAAGAGGCGCAGCAGGAACTGCGCTCCTTCGAAGAGGCGCAGCAGTTGCTGCGTCCTTTCTCGACGTCTGTCTATTGGAAATCCGTAAAAAGAGGTTTTAAACAAAGGGTTTTAGAAATCGGTATTAATGATATTTTCGACATAAACCTTACATTAATGATACAAAAAGTAAATAACAATAAATAAAAAAGAGATTTACACCCTCAGACTTACATGTTTGACGAAACGAGAAGGACTAAGATATCGATTAGTGATGCTCGACGCGAATGTAAAGAAAGTGCCCTCGTAAGAGGAAAACGATTAGATTAATTAAGTTGATTGATTGTGGAGTTGGTCAAATTGGTCGGTCATGCAAACGACGCTGGTACTCAGAAGGATCCGAGCTTACGTGGTCGAATGTTCAAGTACGTAGACGCCAAAAAGTAAGAACAAAGGTCTAGAATGCAAAAAGAGAAGAGAAGGGCGGACACTCGCGTGAGAAATATGAGGAGCGAAGGCTCCTATTTATACTAATCACGTGAAGGATTTAGGGTTTCGGAGACTCTTTGGAAGTGAATCTCGGAAAGATATGAAAAGATACGAAAATTACGCAGAAAAGAACCTGGGAAGAGGCGCAGCAGCCACTGCGTCTCTTGGAAGAGGCGCAGCACCTGCTGCGTCTGTTCCTAAGTGGTTTCCTCCTGCGGAAGAAAGATTTCCGTGTTCAAGTTATGGTAGGACGGAATAATTTGGTTTTCCTTAATATTTATGTGAATATTACGGGAAATTGTTTACCAAAGGGATAAAGATTATGAAATATTTAACGGTTATCAGAAAATGAAGACGGTTTTAGGCCCGGACTCCAAATGTACTCTAATTACTGTCAAAACGACCGTATCGGCACGTAGATGACAACTAAGAGGTAGACATTAGTGCTTGAGCAATAACTTGACGATAAACTTACGAACTGTCACAAATCGGTCCGCGTAGCAAACATGCGGCCCAATCATCACCGGGTGGTTTGCGAGAGGTGCAGAAATGAGGTATCTACAGAGCCCCCACTTTGACTGAGGCTTGGACAAGGCGAAAGTCAAAGTATAGCCATCAGGTCAATCGAAGATTACAACCTGACGACTATGGCGACGCAAGGCGGTTCAAGGGGTTTGAACCAAGGACCTGTCGTCGGGAACATTTTAGAGTCTGTCGACTATCGGGGAGGGTCGTTTAAAGTCTATTAGACTACGTAAGGAGGCTCGCCAGCCATAAGAAGAGACCATACCCGAGGCTTCTTCCCGAGATGCTTTCGGAGGTACATGGGAGCTATCGAGCTAAGGTCAAGCGTGGGGCTAAATAAGGTGAGAGTAGCAGGACACAGGCGGGAACTGCTGAGAGAAGACTGCTTGGGTAGTCTTCGAGAAACAATTGCGAATAGCAGGACACAGGCGGGAACTGCTGGGAGAAAACTGCTTGGGTAGTCTTCGAGAAACAATTTGCGAATAGCAGGACACATGCGGGAACTGCTGAGAGGAAACAATGTTGATCTCCATGTCTTAAGAGGGAAAGTATATCCGCTTACTCTCGCTGGGGACATGATCGGGAATTAATCTCCATGTTGTGAGAGGGAAAGTATATCCGCTTACTCTCGTTATAATGAAGGCGTGTCGAATTCCGTGAAGGAATAAATGCTCGTTGCGACAAGCAAAGGTCTTGGAAGAAATAAATAATAGTCAACAGTCTGCTGCTGGCTTGGAAAATACGGGCCGGAACGAAAGAAAATCGCCAAATGGACCAAAAAGATAAAATAGCATCGGGGAAGAGGCGCACCAAAGATGGGCCCACAAATAACGAACTCATAACGAATTTTTGAAAATTCGTATGGAGGGAAAACAAGGAAGAGGCGCAGCAAGAGCTGCGTCTCTTGGAAGAGGCGCAGCGCCTGCTGCGTCTATTCCCCAAAGTGTATTTTCTGCGTAAAAACGCGATAATCATAAGGGTTTATATTCATTTATTCGAAACATAAATTACACATTTCTCTCTCAAATCTTCACCATTTCCGCCAAGGTTTGATCCAAAAGCTTGCATTAATCATGACCAATCAAGGTATGTGTCTCATTCTTGCATTAATCTTCTGTATTTGCTCAATTTTAGATCGAAAAATTAGGGTTTATGACCCAATTAAACGAAAATTTGGGGCTTTTCCCCCAAATGCATCTGCCTTGTCAAATTGACGTTAGAAATGGATAATTGGTAATATAAGGAACATAACCATGTATTTGTCTCGGATTTTCGTTGAGTTTGAGCAGTTGAGTGAAATTTGAGACGGTTTCACAGCTAAACCGTAAATTGCTTCGAAAATAGCCTTAGGATTGTCCATTTGCGATGAAACTTGATATTTGGGATCCTTGGATGACGGGTAAACTTCCTATCCTCTCGTAATTTTGGTTTGTGACAGCTTTTTCAGGACACTTTTCTAGGGCATAATCGCCGTTATAACGAAATGCTGCCGAAATTTCGACTTGAACCCGAGACTAGGCTTCAAATTAGGCTTGACTTGACCCAAATTACCACATGAGTGATCGGGTTGGTGAGAATGTGGCCAAAGATGGCGAGAAAAGAGCGGTTTCAGGGCTTCCAAAGGCTCGAAAATCCCTTAACCAAGGCTTGTCGTCACGTGACGCGGCCTAAAATACTTTAATGTTGCAGGTGATGAGGCTTCTACTTCAGGGAGAGCTCCCATGGAGATATACACTACCGTGATCGAGGAGGCTTTGGAGTAGGCCTTCACCGCTGCGGTGATGGCTGCTGGGGACGAGATCCACGAGGAGGAGGCTTTTGAGGAGGAGGAGGCCCCGAGACGGGCCAACGTGGGACGAGGAGGTCGTCAGCTGAGAGGAGCTCCTGCGTGGGCTGAGACCTGGGAGAGTAGGCACCTGCTGTGGGCTGCAGAGGGTCACTTGTCCTACAGGACGGTGAAGAGCTTGGTAAATAGGAATTCACTACTCATGTAATACTCCGTATTTATGAGTCTTTGGGTACTCTATCGAGTAGGCCTTACTCTGTCGAGTAAGGGTAAGTTGCGTTTTAGAAAAGTTTGTGACCTGTTGGGTACTCGATCGAGTAGCTGGGATACGCGATCGAGTAAGGGGGCACTCGATCGAGTACCTTGGGTACTCGATCGAGTAGCCGGTTTTGCGGGTAGTTTTCTCGGGTTTTGTTAATTATGCGATTAAGATATATAACCTTCCGTCATTGTTTCTAAATCACTTTTGCAAAACCTAATTTACTGTTTAAGAGAGAAAGCAAGCAAGTTCACCATCTTAATCGCATTGTTAGCAATTCCTGGAGTTTGGGAGGTCGGTTCTCATCGTTGGTTATACCGTTGAATTCCTTGCGTCGAGGGTAAGATCTATGTACCCTTTTTATTGTCTTTCTTTTAATTTGGTTAAACCCTAATATGGGGATTTGGGGGTTTTTGAGTAGTATGTGATTTGGTAGCATTTATATGTTGTATGATAGGAGGAGGGTTCATAGAGGAAGCCTTTTGATACGACAGATAGAGAGACCGTATGACGGTGTGCTTTCCGGTAGGATTTCCTACTCGAGTATTAGTCCCATAATGGGATGATTGTTGATGTGTTGAGATTGATTGTTTGATATAATAATTGTATTGTGACGGTTGTGATTGTGATTGTGATTGTTTGTCTGTGCTTCTCGAGGCGTGTCCTCTACCGAGTGGGGTCACTTGCGGGAGTGGCTTCACGCCCTAGTTTCGCCTTATGTGGAACCCGCCACGAAGGATGTGCACATTAATTGGGGTTATCGCTCACTATGTGGAGCGGGGATTTAGTGGGTACGGCTGCGGTCCCCAGCGGCGGGGTAGTCAGTGGACGATCGGTGATTGAGATGATTGAAATTGGCGTGTGTGTATGTGTGATTAAACTGTCACATTTATCTTATTTTTAATATGTATATTGAGTTGTGTGATTAGTGCGCCCGGTGTTGTTTTGTAAACTGCGGTGATCCATTCGGGGATGGTGAGAGATATTGGCGAGTATGAGATGAGTCTTTGGGATAGCTCGGATTGCCACGACATGATGATAGGAGTCTTCCGCTGTAGCTTATTAGTTTATTTACATTCCAGTTAGAACAGTCAGTTTGAGAACATGTATTACACTTTTGGTTTGGTTTTGAGAATTGTAACCCTTCACTAAGTATTTATATTTAAACGTTGTTTCTTCATTGTTTATTTGATTATCATTGCCTCGGGTAACCGAGATGGTAATATCTTCATACCTGAGTGGTCCTGGTAAGGCACTTGGAGTATGGGGGTGTCACAAATGGTATCAGAGCGACGATCCTGAAACCTGTAACCAATGAACCTAATGAATATAGGGAGTCAATTAAAATGAACCCGGGGTAAAAGTTGTAGGAGCTAATGCAAAGGCTTGGGAGACGTCCTAAAGTCGCGAACTTGCCCTACAATTTTGAACCGGTCACATGAGGGTGTATGTTAAGGTCGTATATGTGTTGTTTGGTTAGCTTGTGCATGAATGTGATGAAGTGAGTGTAATTGTTGGATGTTTGAAGTAGAAATTTGAAAATATGAAAGAAAGGTTGATGATATATGGAAACTTGTTGTTGGAATGATAACATGTTGGATGTTTACAAGATGGCGTTTAATAACATGATATAATGATCTCGTAGATCGTATGAAAAGATGCGTAGCATTATATGTTTAGTTATGATATAATATGTGGTTTTATAAAGTTTTTAGCATGTTAGCATATGATATAGCATGCGGGTAGCGTTTCTGAGTTAGCATGACTCGATCGAGTGGGTTTGACTTGATCGGGTGGGTTTTTGACGATTTTGAGTCCAGAATCGTGTTTTTGGGCACTCGATCGAGTACCTGGGCACTCGATCGAGTAGGGGGTCACTCGATCGAGTAGCGAGTATGTTAGAGCTCAGAAGGTCTATTTGGGGTCAGGAGTTGGGGCACTCGATCGAGTATGTTGGGCACTCGATCGAGTAGCCTGGTACTCGATCGAGTATGTTTGGGAACTCGATCGAGTAGGGGTCTGGACAGCGTGTTTTCGTGTTTTGAGGTTTAGTACGTGTGTTTATGTCTACCCTTTCTTATATATAGTTTCAAGATGCCGCCCAAGAAGACTACTTTGTATGCGAGAGCTGAGCTTATGAACATAGATGACATCGTTAAGATGTTGGAGCATCAAGATGCTCTCACTGAGGCTTTAAAGACTGTGGAGAAAGATAAGGATAAGGATAAGGATAAGGAGAAGGAGGTTGATCATTCTAAAATCAGCCTCTATATCGCGAGGTTTAACCCGAAAGAGTACAAGGGAGTTGGGGAGCCTAACCTTCTTGATAGTTGGCTTAGAGAGATGGAGAACATATTAGATTTGGTTCTTGTCGATGAGATGAGGGTGGAGCAGCTGCGTTCTATCCGAGGGAGGCGGTGGCAAGTGGTGGGATACGGTGAAAGTGAGTGCTAAGGAGATATACACAAACCAAGGTTTACCTGCTATACCTTGGGAAGAGTTTCGTAAATTTGTGTGAGAAAGGAGTTCGTACCGGAGCATGTGAGGAGTAAGTTGAGAGAGGAGTTTGTGGTTTTAAGATGACCACCGAGATGTACGTGGCCGAGTACTACTGAGCGGTTCAATGAGAAGTCTAGGTATCGAGGATATGGGTTTGAGTGAGGAGAATCGGCATTGAGGTTTGAGAGGGGGTTGACCCCTAAGATTATGGATAAGTTACCCGTGGGAATCCTTACTGATGTTAAGGAAGCTTATGAGAGGGCTGGGAGAGCTGAGAGGTTGGCGGAGATGGCTCAGGAGAGGTCAGGTGGTGAGAAGAGGAAGTGTGAGAGCGAGGGTGGTGGCCAGTCTAATCACAAGAAAGGCAACCACAATCAGTCTAAGGAGTTTTCTTCTGGGTCAGGGTTCAGTGTTGGGGCTTCCTTTGGGCGTGGCCGTGGAAGTGTTAGTGGTAGTTGGGAAGTGACCTGCTATAGTTGTGGTGGTGTAGGCCACAAGAGACATGAGTGCACAAGTGCACTTTGGGATCTTCGAGAGACTGCGTGAGCTACGCGAGCAACAGACCAAGGCTGGGTCATGGCCAAACCGAGGAAGTCGAGTTACCGAGTGGGGGCAACCGCAACGGCGGTAATTCTTATCGAAACCACCAACGAACAACAACAACAATCAAGGGTCGGGTGCTAAGCCGACCACATCGGCCAAGATCTTGTCCAGGAGGTGGACGAGAAGACCGATGGAAAGTTATTCATGATGGAGAAGAAAGCGGTGAGGAGGATGCTCACGTTATCAGGTACTTTCCTTGTTAATGGTATTCCTACCTTTGTTTTGTTTGATTCGGGGGCTTCTCAGTCGTTTGTGTCTTCATGTCATGTTAAGCTGTTGGGTTTGAGGGTATATGAGTCTGTTAGTGAGCAAGTTTTTATACCTTCGGGTGAGTCTGTATCATGTGGGAGGTTGTTTAGAGATGTATCTATGATAGTTGGGCAAGTTGATCTACCTGTAGACTTGCTAGAGTTTCCTTTTGACGGCTTTGAGATGATAGTCGGGATGGATTGGTTAGGAAAGTATAAAGCTAAGATAGACTGTCATCAAAAGAAAGTGTCTTTAAGAGGTCCTAAGGGTGTTAGTGTGTCTTATCGTGGGTTTCTAGTCAAACCCAAAGTTAAGTTGATTTGTTGTCACCTTGAAGTCTTATCTGAGGAAGGGATGTCCTTTGATCTTGTGCCATGTGAGAGATGACCGGATAGAGAGTCCGACAGTTGATGAGATACCAGTAGTGGGAGAGTTTGTAGATGTTTTTCCAGAGGAGATTCCGGGGTTGCCACCGAAGAGGGAGATAGGTTTCACCGTTGAGTTGAAACCAGGGACGGGGCCAATCTCTATGGCACCGTATCGTATGGGTCCTAAGGAGATGGAGGAGCTTAGGAAGCCGTTGGATGATTTGATAGAGAAGGGATACATTAGACCTAGTGTATCGCCGTGGGGAGCACCAGTTCTTTTCGTAAAGAAGAAAGATGGGAGTCTGAGGTTGTGCATAGATTACAGGGAGCTGAACCGAGTGACGGTGAAGAACAAGTATCCTTTGCCAAGGATAGATGACCTGTTTGATCAGTTGAGTGGTGCATCAGTCTTTTCTAAGACTGATTTGAGATCGGGGTACCATCACGTGAAGATTAGAGAGGTGGACATACCAAAGACAGCTTTCACATCGAGGTATGGCCATTATGAGTATGTGGTGATGCCGTTTGGGTTGTCTAACGCACCGACAGTGTTTATGGATTTGATGAATAGAATCTTCAGACAGTTCTTGGACCAGTTTGTAGTGGTATTTATCGATGATATCTTAGTCTATTCTAAGACTAAGGAGGAGCATGAGGAGCATCTGAGGATCGTGTTGCAAACGTTGAGGGAGCATGAGTTGTATGCTAAAGTTTGTCCAAGTGTGAGTTCGGTTGGAGAAAGTTGCTTTTCCGGGGCATGTGATTTCTAAGGAGGAGTGGTGTGGATCCGGCGAAAATTGAGGCAGTGACAAAGTGGGAAGCACCAAAGAATGTTGTTGAGGTTAGGAGTTTCTTGGGTTTAGCTGGATACTACAGACGGTTCGTGAAAGATTTCTCCAAGATAGCTAGACCTATGACGGCGTTGATGAGAAAAGAGAAACGAGGTTTCGTTGGGATGAGAGTTGTGAGACGGCGTTCCAAACATTAAAGGAGCGTTTGACCACACGGCTCTGTCTTAGCATTCGAAGGGAGCGAGAACTTTGAGGTTTATACAGATGCCTCAAAGAATGGGTTGGGATGTGTGTTGATGCAGAATTGTAAGGTAATTGCCTATGCTTCTAGGCAATTGAAGCCTTATGAGGAGAACTACCCTACTCATGATCTGGAGTTGGGTGCGGTGGTGTTTGCTCTCAAGATTTGGAGACATTACCTTTATGGAGCAATCTTTAAGGTATTTTCTGATCACAAGAGTCTCAAGTACATTTTCACTCAAAAGGACTTGAACATGAGACAAAGGAGGTGGATGGAGCTGATTGGCGATTATGACATGGAAATCATCTACCATGAAGGGAAGGCCAATGTTGTTGTTGATGCTTTGAGCAGGAAGAGTGTACATTCTCTGTGTACAGCTCTATCTTTGATGAGGCTGAGAGATGAGGTAGCGAGGTTTGGGATACATATGATGCAGAAAGGAGATGCCATAGGTGATATGACAGTACAGCTTGAGTTTTATGATGATATTCGAGGTATGCAGGCGTTGGATCCTAAGATAGTGGAGTGGAGAGCTGGAGTAGAGAAAGGGACAGTGTCCCGATTTTCTATTCATACAGATGGTAGTTTGAGGTTTGATGGTAGGTGGTGTGTTCCTAATGATGAGGAGTTGAAAAAGACAATCATGACAGAGGCGCATTATACACCATATTCGGTACATCCAGGTGGTGACAAGCTATACAAGGATTTGAAGAAAACGTTTTGGTGGCCTGGGATGAAGAAAGAGACAGCTGAGTTTGTGTCCCGTTGTTTGACATGCCAAAGAGTTAGAGGGGAACAGCGAAGACCGCAAGGTAAGATTCAGTCTTTAGAGGTACCTGAGTGGAAGTGGGAATCCATTTCCATGGATTTCATTGTGGGTTTGCCAAAGAGTCAACAAGGTAACAACATGATTTGGGTAATAGTGGATCGACTGACCAAGTCAGCTCACTTTGTTCCAATGAAAGATACATGGACTAAGGCACAATTGGCTATGGCCTATCGAAAGAACGTGCTTAAGTTACATGGAGTACCTAAGGACATAGTGTCTGACAGAGATGCGAGATTTATATCAAGGTTTTGGAAGGAGTTGCAGGAATCGTTGGGAACAACTTTGAAGATGAGTACAGCATTTCATCCTGCGACAGACGGACAGACTGAGAGAACAATCAAGACTCTTGAGGATATGTTGCGAGCTTATGTGATGGACTTTGGTGGTAGCTGGGAACATAGGTTGGACTTGATAGAATTTTCTTATAATAACAGCTATCACACTAGTATTGGTATGGCACCGTTTGAGGCTTTGTATGGGAGGAGATGTAGAAGTCCAATCTGTTGGGATGATAGTGCTGAGGCAGTGGTTTTAGGACTAGAGATGGTGCATGAGATGGTGGAACAGATTAAGATGATCAGGGAACGGATGAGAGCAGCTCAAGATAGGCAAAAGAGTTATGCAGATCTACATCGCAGGGACATAGAGTTTCAAGTGGGGGACAAGGTTCTTTTGAAAGTGTCTCCTATGCGTGGGGTTATGAGATTTGGGAAGAAAGGCAAGTTAAGTCAGAAGTTTATCGGGCCTTATGAGATCTTAGAGCGAGTTGGGGAAGTTGCATATCGTCTGGCTTTACCAGCTGCGTTAGAGAGAGTGCATAATGTGTTTCATGTATCGCTTTTGCGGAAGTATGTGAGTGATCCGTCACATGTGTTAGAGGGAGAGAGCTTAGAGCTAGATGAGTCCTTATCATATCTTGAGGTGCCTAAGCGATTCTTGATCGAAAGGTTAGGAAGACTAGGAGTGGTGAGACAGTTTTGCTTAAGATCCTTTGGTCTAACCACGAGACCGAGGAAGCTACATGGGAGCCAGAGGAAGCTATGAAAGAGCGTTACCCTTTCCTTTTTGATCAGGTATGTATTGTTACGGGGACGTAACCTTGTTTCTTTTAGGGGGGTAGGAGATGATCGCGAGCAGTTTTTAAGAGTTTTTATACCCTTTTTGTATGTTGCGTCGGTATGTTTGTCGGGATGAGTTGAGTTAGTAACATGTTTTATGTTAAATTTTGTTTTGGTTGTTGAGTCGGGAGTGTTATGGGAGTACCTTTGTGTACCTTTGGGTACTCTATCGAGTAGGCCTTACTCTGTCGAGTAAGGGTAAGTTGCGTTTTAGAAAAGTTTCTGACCTGTTGGGTACTCGATCGAGTAGCTGGGATACTCGATCGAGTACCTTGGGTACTCGATCGAGTAGCCGGTTTTGCGGGGAGTTTTCTCGGGTTTTGTTAATTATGCGATTAAGATATATAACCTTCCGTCATTGTTTCTAAATCACTTTTGCAAAACCTAATTTACTGTTTAAGAGAGAAAGCAAGCAAGTTCACCATCTTAATCGCATTGTTAGCAAGTCCTGGAGTTTGGGAGGTCGGTTCTCATCGTTGGTTATACCGTTGAATTCCTTGCGTCGAGGGTAAGATCTATGTACCCTTTTTATTGTCTTTCCTTTAATTTGGTTAAACTCTAATATGAGGATTTGGGGGTTTTTGAGTAGTATGTGATTTGGTAGCATTTATATGTTGTATGATAGGAGGAGGGTTCATAGAGGAAGCCTTTTGATACGTGAAGAGAGACCGTCGGACAGTGTGCTTTCCGGGTAGGATTTCCTACTCGGTATTAGTCCCATAATGGGATGATTGTTGATGTGTTGAGATTGATTGTTTGATATAATAATTGTCTTTGTGACGGTTGTGATTGTGATTGTGATTGTTGTCTGTGGTTCTCGGCGTGTCCTCTACCGAGTGGGGTCACTTGCGGGAGTGGCTTCACGCCCTAGTTTCGCCTTTATCGTGGAACCCGCCACGAAGGGATGTGCACATTAATGGCCGGGCTTATCGCTCACTATGTGGAGCGGGGATTTGGTGGGTACGGTGCGGTCCCCCAGCTGGCGGGGTCCGGTGGACGATCGATGATTGAGATGATTGGAATTGGCGTGATTGTGTGTGTGTGTGAGTTAAAGCATCATTTATCTTATTGTTAATATGTAAATTGAGTTGTGTGATTAGTACGACCCGGTGTTGTTTTGTAAACTGCGGTGATCCATTCGGGGATGGTGAGCAGATATTGAGCGAGGTATGAGATGATCTTGGGATAGCTGGGATTGCCACGACATGATGATAGGAGTCTTTCGCTGTAGCTTATTAGTTTATTTACATTCCGTTAGAAACAGTCGGTTTGAGAACATGTATTACACTTTTGGTTTGGTTTTGAGAATTGTAACCCTTCAGTAAGTATTTATATTTAAACGTTGTTTCTTCATTGTTTATTTGATTATCATTGCCTCGGGTAACCGAGATAGTAATATCTTAATACCTGAGTGGTCCTGGTAAGGCACTTGGAGTATGGGGGTGTCACAACTCATCACCTTCTTCTCTCATTCATTTGTTCATATCTCTTTCAATTTTCATTCAAAACTAAAGATAGCTTTGTTTCAAATCATAATAGGAGGCCGGGAACATCAGGTCGTTCTCGGGCTACACGACAGTGATGGAGTGCTACGAGCGGCTGTCGGCGGAGGAGCGAGCCATGATCGAGCGCGAAGCGTTCGGTTCTTTAGTGCAGGCCTGGAGGGATATCACGAAGAGGAAGCTGCGGGCTAATCTTAGCCTGGTGCGCGCTTTCTTGGACTGATTCTGGGATACGACTTCCACGTTTCACATGCCTTTTGGTGAGGTGGGAGTCACTATGGAGGACTACGGCATGATTTCTGGTCTACCGTGCGGGACCGAGGCTGTGGAGTGGCCGGAGACTGCCATGAGGGTAGACTCGGCTGAGGCTAGGAGGTTGATCGGCTGGAACTTGTCGCCGAGGGCTGTCACAGTGCCGGGTTTGGTGCCCAGCTCCTACGTTCGAGACTACTTCGCGGGAAAGATCCTGGCGCTGGTGGCGATTGACGGGAGGGAGACAGCTCCTCCTCCCTGTACAGCTGAGCAGAGGGTCCGTTTGTGGCTCTGGTGGTTTCTGTCTTCGATTTACCTCGGAGACAAGGGCGATAGGCTGTCAACGAAGCTTCTTCCCTTCCTTTCTGACCTGAGCTCCCTAGGGCGTTGGGACTGGGTCACTGCGCTGGTTTTGCGGTCCTCATCCGCTTTATGAGGGCCATGGTTCATTCGGAGTTGATGGAGAAGGGGACTTCTCCTGGCGCTGTCGGACCTGGACTACTGCTGGAGGTATGAACCTTCATTTAGATCAAAATCAATTCCTTTCTTTATCGAATTACGAAAGATCGTCATTAACTATCTTGCTTCGCAGGCGTGGGTGTACTCCTACTTCCCGAGCCTCGCGCCCAAGAGGACGAAGCCGCTGGAGAAGGCTTATCCCGTGGTGAGGGATTGGGTGATGTGCAGGACGAAGAGCAAGCGTTCTTCTCACGGTGTCTACCGGTGGGACGTGAACGCTCTTCAGCTAGACAGCGTAATCATCTCATATTTATTTACTTCTATATTGCTTTTAAATTGATCATAAGAATGATTCCTTTGTTTATCTTGTCCCAGTGGGTGCCCAGGCCTTGGGCGGAGTACGCTGACACGCCTCCTTTTATGGCTGAGGTCCTTTGACTTAGGAGCTCGAGCCGACTGCTGTTGAGGACGTCGATGGGTCCTGTGTGCTACTTGGGCGAGCGCTTGGCTCGTTAGTGCTCTCGGGACGTATTGACGGTTCCCATCGAACCTCCTTGGACGATGTTCAGGGAGCCTTCTGAGGCAGAGAGGGAGGCGGACTTGGCTGGCGCTAGTGGTGACGCCCTCCTTCTTCCTGGCGAGGACTACTCGGCGTTCCTCTACGGGAGGTTGGCGTACTGGCCGGTAGTGGTGAGCATCTTGACCCTCCTCTATTTCTCGATTTTAAAGCTATGATGAAAGATCATCGATTAGTGAGAACCATTTGACTTTGCAGGAGGTCGAGGCGGCGGGCATCGAGCCCCCAGAGTACCCCGAGACCCTCGAGTACACTGACGCGACCGGGAGGACGACGATCTCTAAGCTGCGTGACTTTAACGTGGCTGTGATGGATGCTGGCCTGGACGACTGGCAGCATCTGATTCGGAGGGTAAACCTCTAATTTTGCATAACTTTTTGTGTAAGAACACATTTGATTGAGTTTGTTCAATTATTGAGAACTTCTTTTTGAAAATGAAGGTCGCACCGTCTCGGTTCGTGGCGTTATGGAGGGTGGCCAACCGTCTGCGAGCTACTGCCGTCGAGGCACTTATCGGCGGTCGAGGCCGTCAGGTATGAACCTTGTGTCTATTTCATTTTTTGAATTTTGATTTTTCAATTTTTCTTGTAATTGCTTGGAATGATTGACATGAGCCAATTTTGTTGTTTACAGGGTGACCGCGAGCTGGAGCGAGAGTTGACCCAGTCTCGGGAGGAGACAACTCGCTTGTTGAGGGAGCTCGAGGTTCGAGACGCCGAGATTGCCGCTCTTGTGGCAAGAGTTGCGGAGCTGGAGGGTGACCAGCAGTAGCTTTGTGTAGTTTTTTTTGTTTGTCGTATTTTGCACATTTGTACATTTTGACCTTCATTTTGAACATGTTGGACTTTGTTTGGGGAGCGAGCCCCCAGTTTGTTGTACATTTCCCTTTTTTGGTTGTATATAAGATGGCCTGAGTGCCTTTGCTGCTGGGTTGCGTTGCTTGTACCTGCAGGTTAGCTTTGAACAGGTTTGGTAGATGACGGTTTACGCCGTCATGCCGCCGAAATTTACATGGAAATCACGCGAAGCATACATTTGTACATACATATGGCCTTAATTAGCGCAAAATGAGTGACTCAAAAGAATGCAAAAAAAAAATGCAAAAAATCTGCCGGAAAATGACCGGACGGTAGGGAGGGTTACCCCCTAAAAAAAGAAAAAAATAGAGATCTATAAGTTAGAAATGAGATGATTAAAAAAAGGAAATGAAATAAATGTAAATGTAAATCGAAATGAGAATTATTAATAAAAATGAAAATTATTTTCTTAAAATGAAAATGAAAATTATTTCCTAAAATGAAAATTATTTCCTAAAATGAAAATGTAAAAATTATTTCCTAAAATGAAAAAATGTGCAAGTGTGGTAAAATGACGAAAATGTCAATGTCGTCTCGAAATGCGTGCCCGTGGAATTAGGAAACCTGAAACATGGCAATTTTCACGTATTTACCAAAATAATAACCCGTAGGAATAGGAAATTATTCGTCATGGAATTAGGAAAGATCCAACGCGGAAAATCACAGGAGTCAAGCTGAGGAAGAGGCGCAGCATGAGCTGCGTCCCTTTGAAGAGGCGCAGCATGTGCTGCGCCTTTTCCCAGGTGGTTCTATTCTGACGGATTTTTGGAAACAGAAATTAGTATAAATAGAAACGTCGATGGAGCTTTTATTCACACAATTCTTCCGTCTCTTCTTCGTCTTAATAAAATAAAATTCTCAAAATAAACTCTTCATCATGAATACTTTGGAGATTCGCTTGAAGGAATGGACCAACGAATTTTCGAACATGGAGAAATATGATATGGGCGCCTTTAATCTTGGATCATTGTTGAGTTTAAAAGTCATCAAGGTTGTTAAACCATTCTTGGATGCTTGTCTTGATTATTGGGACCCGAATTATCATGTTTTTGCGTTCTCTGGAGGCGATATTTGCTCATTTCCTGAAGAAATTGCCGCCATTGGTGGGTGGGACCCTGAACACTTGCCCGCCATTCCTTCTACTTCGCAAGGGTACAAGAGCAAATTTAGAGACTTGCTTGGGTTGACTAGACTTGAGGTGGACCATCTAGTGACTTCGAAGGGAGTGCGAATGTTGGACTTCATAGATCGATTCATTAACAGGGCCGACCCCACCGTTTCTTATGTTGCTAGGCGGAGAGCATTTGTTTTTTGCTTGTTGCATGTGTACGTCTTCCAAGGGCATGTTGATGAAGACTTGAGAGGTGACCCCCGTCTTCTGGGCCTTGTTGAGCAAATGGAGCAGCGCAGGAGCCCAGCTTGCTTATGCTTAGGAGAGATCCTGTTAGGCTTGGATAATAGGAAAGCCAATCGCGACCTACCGTATTTGGGGAGTCCCGTCATTCTGCAGGTAAAAGACACATCTTTCTTCTCTCTTTTTTTTTCTTTTCGTTTCGTCCTTCTTTTTCGTATTTTTTTTTTTGTTTTTTTTTTCCGATGTCTAATACCCGCTTTTGGTAGGTTTGGCTTATGGAACGGCTCCGATTGATCGAGCCCCCAGTTCATGTTCCTTCATATCACGCTCGTTCAATTGCAATGAGGACTAGGCTTTACATGATGGACTTCACCCGAGTCTGCAATTATTGGGAGAACAAACTGAAGAGCGATGATGGTCCCTTGATTAGGTGGATTGTGCCGTGGTGGCATCTCAAATCTGTCACTGGAGTGTCTTCTCTGGATCCTACTCGGTCCGTGCGCATTCCTGGCTTGGAGTTTATGGTGTGCATCTTCCCGGAGAGGCTGATGAGACAGGTGGGACTAAAACAGACAATCCCGAAGCTTTACACAGTCCCGCAGACTGTTGTGGCGCTTACTACGGAGAGCCGAAGGGAGTGGACCATTAAATGGGCTCAAAGAAATGTGTGGTTTTTGAACTCTTCTGCAAATGCCTTGTGGGCGTCGGATTCTTATCTGCGATGGAGGAAAGCTGCTACTCCGGAAGAGCGCGAGAGATGGAGGAAGCGCGAGCCCGTTGACTATAAGGTGCGCGAGGTAGAGAAGGAGAAAGAGAAGCATCTGACTGAGGGAGAGGAAGAAGCCGGGTTTCGAGTCGTTCATCATTCGAAGAAACCGAAGACCTCTCTTGTCGTAGAGATGGTGATTGGCAAGAATGGAAAGTCTAGGCCTCGAGAAAGACCTTTAGTGATTAGGTCCGAAGTGGCGCAAGAGCGTCCGGCTCGAGGTCGTGACAAGAAATATGACAAGAATGACAAGGGCAAAGGAAAGATGGAGGAATAGCCCTAGTCTTTTATTATTATTTATTATTATTATTATTACTGTTGTAATAAAAAGGTGGGGTTTTTAGAATCCTAGCCTATTCTATTTTTATTATGTAGCGTACTATTACTAGAAAATGAATGAAATAAAAAGGTTAAATGGTTATGAAACCCTTGCGATTTTCTACTTATTATTCTTGTCGAATTCCAAATGCAATGCAAATGTCCTTCTATTCACACTTTAAATATACTGGGTTGTATCCTGTAAAGGATTGCCTACGTATTCATTTAAAAAAATGAAATCAAACCCTTGCGCGTAGTTCGAGTAAATATAAAAGAATAATTGTTCTAAGTAAGAGCTTGTAATGAACATAGAAAATAAGCATGAGCTTTTTTACTTACTCTGAAAGTGCGAATTTAGTTTATTTGATGATATGAGGATGACAAATTTGTCAAAACGCAAGAGCACAGTGACATTAGCTTATTTCAGCTTGGCCAGGGGCTGTTTATTTAGTGCCACAAGAGCGACACGTGAGGTCACGCGAGGCGCGTTTTTGTTCCTATTCTAGGCATAGTATCGTTTTAGTTGGTCAAGGTTTGTTGGGTTTGAAAACTCATTCCCGTCTAGGTCTGTGATTCTAACCGCACCCCCTGGAAGTATGGATTTGACTAGAAATGGTCCGGCCCAATTAGGTTTGAATTTTCCCCGTGGGTCGACAGGTAGAAGGGCTCTAACCGATTTAAGTACTAAGTCTCCTTCCTTGATGTTTCTTGGCCTAACCCTGTTGTTGAAAGCTCGTTTGATACGTGCTTGATATGTTTGGACATTATGCAAGGCGCGTAGCATACGTTCATCTAGGAGGATGAGTTCTTCATATCTATCCCTCTTCCAGTCGGCTTTTGGGATTTGACTTTCGAGTAAAATACGCAAGGATGGTATCTCTAGCTCGACCGGTTGTACAGCTTCCATGCCGTAGGTCAAATAGAAAGGAGTAGCCCCAGTGGGCGTCCTAACAGATGTACGATACCCCCACAAAGCAAAGGGTATCTTGCTTGGCCAATCTCGATAGTTGTCAATCATTTTCTTGAGAATTGTGACAACATTCTTGTTTGCCGCCTCTACCGCGCCGTTAGTCTGTGGTCTATAGGGCGAAGAGTGGTGATGCCTAATCTTGTATTTGGCTAGCAGTTGCTCGGTCTCGGCTTGGAAATGTGATCCATTATCACTAATGATCTCATGTGGGCAACCGTATCGACAGATGATGTTGTTTTGTATGAACTTTGCCACGTTTTTAGCCGTGAGACTGGTGTAGGAAGCCGCTTCTACCCATTTGGTGAAATAGTCGATTGCCACTAGGATGAAACAGTGACCTCCTGTTCCTGCTGGGGTTATCTTCCCGATTATGTCAATTCCCCAAGCAGAAAATGGCCAAGGTGATGTCATTGTATAGAGCGATGAAGGAGGGACATGTTGTACATTCCCGAAGATTTGGCAATTGTGGCAATGTCTTACGTATTTGATGCAATCGGATTCCATTGTGGTCCAATAATACCCCAAACGCGTGATTTTCTTTGCCATCATGGGCCCACTCATGTGAGGACCGCATTCTCCATCGTGGACTTCTTCCATCACTTTTCGCGCCTGTGAATGATCAAGGCAACGTAGGATTACACCAAGAGGTGTTCTTTTGTACAATTCTCCTTGCACGAGAACGTATTGGGAAGCTAGTAGGCGTATAGCACGTTGTCCCCTCTTATCCATATCGGGTGGATAGGTACCATTGAGCTTAAAATTCAGGATTGCTTGGAACCAGGGTTCCTGTGCGATTTCCTCTTCGTCGGTGATTTGGTGTACATAAGCCGGCTCTGATCGTCGTTCGATGCACAAAGGCATTTCCACCATGTGATCGGGCATATTAATCAAAGATGCAAGTTTTGCAAGAGCATCTGCAAATTTGTTTTATTCCCGAGATAGGTGTAGATACGTCACGTGATCAAAGAATTGGGCAACTTGGTCTATTCTGGCTTGATAAGGTGCTAGGCTTTCGCTTCAAATTTTCCAAGATCCCGTAACTTGGTTGATGATCAGGGATGAATCCCCATGTACTCGGAGGTTCTTAATGCCTAAGCTCACTGCCGCTTGTAGTCCAATGAGACAAGCTTCGTATTCTGCAGCGTTATTTGTCACCTCGAAGTCGAGTTTGACAGCAATTGGTGTATGCTCGCCTTCAGGAGAAATGAGCAACACTCCTATTCCAAATCCTCTTAAGTTTGATGCTCCATCAAAGTAAAGGTCCCAGGAGTCTACGTCAGTTTGGAGTATATCCTCGTCTGGAAATGACCAAGTGTCTATGGTTTGTGCGTCATTGATGGGATTTTCTTCGAAAAATTCGGCGACGGCGCGACCTTTTATTACTTTCAGAGGTACGTATTTGAGGTCGAATTCTGAGAGCATCAAGGTCCATCTTGCTAGGCGTCCGTTGAGGACGGGTTTCTCGAAGAGGTATTTGACTGGATCCATTTTGGAGTATATTTTGACGGAGTAGCTAAGCATGTAATGGCGTAGCTTCTTCGTTGCCCACACAAGAGCGAGGCATGTCTTTTAGAGTTGTGAGTATTTGCACTCGTACTCCAAGAACTTCTTACTACGGTAGTAGATAGCCCTTTCTTCATTTCCTACAGTTTGAGCTAGCATGGCACCCATGGCTGTTTCGGTTACTGTGAGGTATAAACCAAGAGGTTGATCTCGTTGAGGGGGCATGAGCACTGGTGGTTTAGCCAATATCTCTTTGATTCGGTCAAACGCCTTCTGACAATCATCATCCCACATGGTGTGGTCCGTTTTCTTGAGCTTCTTGAAGATAGGCTCGCAAATCATGGTGAGTTTCGATATGAATCGACTTATATATTGTACTTTTCCCAGGAATCCTCTGACTTCTTTTTCTGTTTGAGGTTGTGGCATTTCGATCAGAGCCTTGATTTTGGAAGGGTCTATTTCTATACCTCGTTGGCTAACGACGTATCCCAGGAGTTTGCCAGATGTTACTCCGAATGTGCATTTCTGAGGATTGAGTCTCATGTTGTACTTTCGTAGCCTTGCGAAGAATTTGCGAAGGTTCGCAATATGCCCTTTTCTATCCTTGGATTTGACAATCATGTCGTCTACATATACCTCAACTTCTTTGTGCATCATGTCATGTAAGAGTGTAGTTGCGGTGCGTTGATATGTAGCTCCGGCGTTGATCAGTCCAAATGGCATGACCATATAGCAATAGGTTCCCCATTGAGTGACAAAGGCGGTCTTATGCATGTCTTCTATAGCCATCTTAATTTGATTATAACCTGCATACCCATCCATGAAGGATAGTAACGCGTGGTTTGCGGTATTGTCCACCAATATATCGATGTGTGGTAGAGGGAAGTCATCTTTTGGGCTTGCTTTGTTTAAGTCCCTAAAACCAACACAAACACGGATTCTCCCATCCTTTTTGGGTACGGGTACTATGTTGGCTACCCAGTCAGAATACTCGGAAACTTTGATGAAACCCGCTTTGAATTGCTTGTCAACTTCTTCCTTAATCTTGAGAGCCCATTCCGTTCTCATGCGACGAAGCTTCTGTTTTACAGGTTTGAAACCTGGCTTAATCGGGATTCTATGTTCGGCGATATCCCTGTCGATTCCTGGCATGTCTTTGTAGGACCAAGCGAAAACATCTTTGAACTCGTTTAGGAGGTCTATGAAATCGGCCCTTTCGGTAGAGCTCAAGGTAGTCCCTATCCTAAGTTCTTGGGGTTCTAGTTCGGTTCCTACATTGATGGGTTCGGTGTCCTCTATTACTGGTCCCCCTTCCCCTTCCTGTAGTATTTCTTTGGCTACGTAGGGAGGTATTTCGATCGAGTCTGGGTCTTGGTCATCCTCGGTATCATCGTAAATGCAATTGCACTCAAGATAACACAAAGAGTAAGCGGGCGATTTATTCATATTAAAATTTGAGTAAAGTTGAAACAAAGAAGCCAACTGATCCATGGTCGGTGGCGGCAAAGGGACGATGGTTGGGACATTTCCCAAACACGTGACTACTCGAGGCTAAGCTAGGAGAAACAAAGGGAGTGGGGATGATGACGGAGGAGACCCTCTTATGACTTCTCTAGACTCGACTCGACTCCGACTCCGACTCGAACTCATCGTCTTGGTTCTCCTTTGAACATCTCTCCTTCTCCAGTGGTGAGTTTGAAGAGTCTTCCTTGATTGTTGGTCCACTTGATTGATTTTCTCCATCCTTTCTGCTGAGTTGCGTTAGTTTCTGTGATTAACGCGGTGGGGTTGAAGCGATCGTCTTGAAGTGTCATGGTAATGATCTCATCCTGCGCGGCTCTAACAAATCGATCCTCTCCAAACAATAGGCTAACAGCTTGTTCGTCTAAGCAAGGTGCTTGACGAATTTTGACAGTAGGAACCGTTTCTGGAGGGATGAAGTAGCAATCGTGAAAGATCTCGATTCCGGCTAGCTTCCTCTCGAGATAATGCCAATGCTCGGGAAATCCGTGAAAGATTTCTAGACTTCCCTCTTTGACAAAGTACCCATTTAAGGTAGGGAGATAGGGTCGCATTTGGACTCATACATACTTACGGTTTTGGACTTGAGCAAGCATCTCGAGAACCTCTTGTTTAGTTGGTTTGTACCCTAGTCCAAGTGGTATCCTCTTTGAGTTGCCTTTCTTTGTATGGTGCAAAAGCGTTTTTCCGAATGGGGTTCAAAGGCATTCCAGGGAAGTATCCCTGGGATTTGAGTATGTGGTTGACCACCAAGTTGGAGTATGGACTGTAGTATAAGGGTGCCAATTCTCTTTCTATGACACTTATGCTCTGGAAGCCCCCAAGTTCATATACTGGATCTGCAAGGACTTGATTGTTTGATTTCTTCTCGATCATTGCCTTGATGGGTGACGAAGTGATCGTCACTACTTTGCCATTTAGTGGGATCTTGATCTTTTGATGAAGGGTGGATGTTACTGCTTTGGAAGCATGAATCCAAGGTCTTCCTAAAAGTATGTTGAAGGAAGCTTCAATGTCCACTATTTGGAAGTTAACCTTTCGCTCAATTGGCCCTGTGGCTATGGTTAGGTTAACAAGTCCTACTACCTTTCGTCGTGTACCATCATATGCGCGCACGCCTTGATTGGTAGGGGTCCAATCCGACTCTTTTATGCCTAATTTGTATGCCGTTTTGAGGGGTATGACGTTGACCGCGGAGCCATCATCTACCAAGGTCATTGGCACGTTCTTCTTTAGACAAATTACAGTGATGTAAAGAGTTAAATTGTGACTAGCGCCAAAAGGTGGCAAATCTTCGTCTGAGAAAGTAATAGGATTAATTAGCTTCGGTGATTCTTGGAAGACCAAGTTGACTACATCTTCTGGTGTCGAGTTATGTGCTACATTTAGTTTGGCCAAAGCTTGCAGTAAAGCTTGGCGATGTGGGAATGAGCTTGCTACTAATTGCCAGACTGAAAGATCAGCCTTTGTCTTCTGTAATTGCTTGAGCAAATGATCAGTGGGGTCTTCTTCGTTATCATTTGGTGTGACAACGTTGGTTGGACTATTTTGAGTAGTGCTTTGATATGGACGAACCGAACGAGTTAGGTGGTCCACATCTTGATCTTCACCATTTTGGACTATTTCCTTGACTAGGGAGTTCTCAATGAGGTACTCGTCCTCGTCATCGTCGGCCCAAACTCCATTGATTGTAGCTAGTTTTCTCATTCTCATGATTTCATCTTCTAGTCGTATGATTTGATCGACTAGTTTATCAACCACGGCGACTACTTCTTGCATAGTAGCATTTTGAGAGAAGATTAGTGGCATATGTTCTTCGGGTGTTGCGTTGGGATCATGTAAAGTCGTCACCACATTTTCTAATTCCCAAACTTGTTTATCCACACTCCTTGCCCATGTGATGAAGTCGGAAATGGTAGGGGAGATAGTAGAATAGAACCCTTCATTCTCGATTGCATGGATATCATTTTCGACTGGAGAAATGAGGTGTGAGCAATCTAAGGTAGATTCGTCACTTGTAATCACTAGAACTCCAAGAGGATTCTGAGTGTTGTTGGGTTTACCTCCCGGCGGTATTGGCAATCGACCGTCTTCAACCATGTCTTAAAGCACATTTTTCAACTTGTAGCATTTTTCTGTGTCGTGCCCCTTGCCCCTATGGTATTCACAGTACGAGTTCTCGTCCCAGAATTTGGATTTCCTTTCGGGTTCGGGAGTAGGTCCAATGGGTTGGAGTTTGCCTTGTTTCATTAACCTTTTAAGAGCGTTGGAGTAAGTATCCCCAAGATTTGTGAATTTCCTTGGTGGGGTACTTTTCTTGGATGGTTCGAGAAGGTTAACTTCATCGGTCTTGCTAGTGGAGCCGTATGAACGACTCGTTGAGCCTTGATATCCTCGACATACCGTTTTGGACAAGAGCCCTTTATGGATGTCATCTTCAATCCTTGTTCCTAGTACAGTTAAGTCCTTGAAACTTTTGATATTTTGGTATCTCAAATGATTGGCATAGATGGGTTTGAGATTGTCCACAAACTTCTCCACAAGGGTAGCCTCATCCGGGCGTTCAACTAGTTGGGTACTGGTCTTCCTCCACCTAGTTAGGAAGTCGGTGAATCCTTCTTTGTCATTTTGGGTAAGAACCTCTAGAGTGCGCATGTTAACTTGGATCTCGACATTATCCGCATATTGTTTGGCGAACTCGATCGCGGCGTCTTCCCACGTAGCGATCTTCTTGTGGTCTAAAGAGTAAAACCATTGCTTCGGGATGGTGTCAAGAGACGAAGGAAAGATCCTTAGGAACATCTCGGGTTTGATGCCTTTGATAGACATGTAATCCTTGAAGGCACGGATGTGGTTCAAAGGGTTCTCGTGCCCCTTGAATTTAGGGATATCCGTCATATTGAAGTTGGTAGGCAATTTGGAATTGACGGCCACGTACCTACGATTATTCTCCCTGTAAATGTCATCCCCTTTAAGGTACATGAATTGCTCCTCTAAGTATTGGAGTCTTTTCTCGGCTACAGTTAGTCCCATGGGAGGATTTTCGTCCCTGGATTCATCTGCGGAGTCACCTATTACTTCACTTTCGTGAGGAGGCAACCTCCCCTCTACGGCATAGATCCGGCCCTCGATGGTCTCAAGGCGATCATAGACTTGGTCTTGGGTATCTTGGATATGGGCTAGCGCGGCTAGGATTCGATCATTACCATCTTGAAGTTGGTGGAGGTTTGTTTCACTGGATCCAGGCATCTTGAAAACTGGATAAGAGACCGACGACGAATCAAAACACGATCGACCATCTTAACACACTTGCTAAAAGAAGAAATATTTTGACTCGTGAAGTGGGTGTGTGCAACTTGTGTTGAGTGAGATTTGAAGAAAGGACAAGAATTTTGAAAATGTGTATCCTAGTCAACTATAGTGTAGTTGTAGGAGTGGACTCGAAGTGAGGTTTTGAAATGGGCTTGTGACCCGGATTTTGACTCGACAAACGGACAGTTTTTTGACTGGGTTTTGCGCTAATTAATGGCCTCTTTTTTTTTCGAAATTTTCATTTAAAAAAAGGATTTTGATTTTTACAAAAATTGTCATGGTTTTGTTCAGAAATGGTGATCACGAAAGGTATAAACATTCATACAAGCATTATAACGGGATACTGAGTGCATTTAAAAGGGTTTTGGTTTAAAGGGTGGGTTGCCATACCGAACCATCAAACTCGAAGTCTGTGGAGAGGCTCGTACCAAACAAGAGTAAGGCCGATTCCTAGTCCATTTCCTCAAGTAGTGAAGGCCCTTGATACAAACAAGAGTAAGCATCATGGTATGGATGACGTCAATCGCTATCCATCCTTAGGCCCAAATAAGAATTAGGACCGTTTAGACGGGACGATTGGTCGAATGGGTTTGGTTGGGTCTAGGAAGGCCAAATAAAACGATCTAGGAAGACCGAGTTATGAAAACCGACAATTGTCTTGTACAAACTATTCCCTACCCTTGTTCAAGTTTCACCCTTGGCTACACGTAAGTGTATTATCCCCAGCGGAGTCGCCAAACTGTGGACAGCGGGGGGCCCACGGGGGCGCTTGGGAGGAAGAGAACAAGCGTTTGCATTTTTGTTGGAGTCGCCACCAATTTTTATGGGAAATTAGAACCGTTCGAATACCTCGTGTCATGTCAAGACACAAAGTAGAGATATGAACACTAAGAAATCGTTACCCCTAGCATTCTATGTCTACAATGACTCTCGTGGATGCCAATGAACACGGGTGTTCACGGAGATCTGGAGTAAGGGGTGAGGGTACGTATTAGGAAGCTCTTTTGATCGAACACCTAATCCCGCCCGCCTCGATAGCGGCCTCTACTAATGATTAGGGAAGTTATTCGTACTCGATATATCGGAGATTATATGCATGCAATGCAACATCCAAGTTTTAATCCTAGCATGTGAAAAATTAGACTAAGTCGGTGAACAATTAGTTTAGCATACAATTAATGTCGAAGTAGGATTTAACGTTCAATTACATGTGAAAACATACAAATGATACAAGAAATATGATAAATATAATAAAATAAAATTACAATAATGAAAATTACAATAATTACATTGGAATAGGCGATTTATGTCGAAAATACCTTTAAAACGGATAATTTGAGAAAACGAATAAAGGAATAAATTAACGAACAAATCAGAAGGTGATAATACGGTTAATAGTTAATTATACGTAAGCTAATTAAACTAGGTCAAGGCAAAAACGGAGTTCAGGGACAGAATTCAACCCGGAACAGGCGCAGTAGAGCTGCGTCTTTTGGAATAGGCGCAGCAGTTGCTGCGTCTGTTCCTGACCTGAATTCTGGCTGTGAAGCCGGAATTGCGTATTGTTAATACTCGTCGGTGAATTTAAAGATCGATTAAATTATTTACTCGGATGAAAGTGATTAATAGGTTATTTACATGTGAATGAGGGGTCATAAAACAATAAAACATGGATGAGACGGATTTAAGACGGATTAATTACATGGATGAACGATTAATTAATGAATTAACAAATTAAACTAAACAAATCAATTAGACTAATCATGATGAATATATGAGGAATTAATGATGAACGTGACAAAAGACAGATGAAAAATATATCAAAGATCGAATTCCAGAAACTCAATATGAACGAATTGAATTCCTACAACCCGGATTGAGTTTAATGACGAAAACCCGCAAATATTGATTATAAGGGATTTAAGTCGAATTTACGATGAATAAAACGTGTTAATGATGAATAATAATATACATGCAAAATTAGTGATGATTATATCGAAGAATTAAAGAACAAACAAATAACGAATAAAAAGCAACGAATTTACAGAGGACGGAGGAAGAAGAAAGGAAGCAGGAACTGCGGCAGCCTCACGAAGAGGCGCAGCAGGAACTGCGCTCCTTCGAAGAGGCGCATCAGTTGATGCGTCCTTTCTCGACGTCTGTCTACTGGAAATCCGTAAAAAGAGGTTTTAAACAAAGGGTTTTAGAAATCGGTTTTAATGATATTTTCGACATAAACCTTACATTAATGATACAAAAAGTAAATAACAATAAATAAAAGAGAGATTTACACCCTCAGACTTACATGTTTGACGAAACGAGAAGGACTAAGATATCGATTAGTGATGCTCGACGCGAATGTAAAGAAAGTGCCCTCGTAAGAGGAAAACGATTAGATTAATTAAGTTGATTGATTGTGGAGTTGGTCAAATTGGTCGGTCATGCAAACGAGGCTGGTACTCAGAAGGATCCGAGCTTACGTGGTCGAATGTTCAAGCACGTAGACGCCAAAAAGTAAGAACAAAGGTCTAGAATGCAAAGGGAGAAGAGAAGGGCGGACACTCGCGTGAGAAATATGAGAAGCGAAGGCTACTATTTATACTAATCACGTGAAGGATTTAGGGTTTCAGAGACTCTTTGGAAGTGAATCTCGGAAAGATATGAAAAGATACGAAAATTACGCAGAAAAGAACCTGGGAAGAGGCGCAGCAGCCACTGCGTCTCTTGGAAGAGGCGCAGCACCTGCTGCGTCTGTTCCCAAGTGGTTTCCTCCTGCGGAAGAAAGATTTCCGCGTTCAAGTTATGGTAGGACGGAATAATTTTGTTTTCCTTAATATTTATGTGAATATTACGGTAAATTGTTTACCAAAGGGATAAAGGTTATGAAATATTTATAAAATATGGAATAGAAATATCCGGAACATTCCAGAACATTCTGACTCGGGATTTAACGGTTATCAGAAAATGAAAACGGTTTTAGGCCCGGACTCCAAATGTACTCTAATTACTGTCAAAACGACCGTATCAGCACGTAGATGACAACTAAGAGGTAGACATTAGTGTTTGAGCAATCACTTGACGATAAACTTACGAACTGTCACAAATCGTTCCGCGTAGCAAACATGCGGCCCAATCATCACCGGGTGGTTTGCGAGAGGTGCAGAAATGAGGTATCTACAGCATATCATGGCATACATGATTGATCCAACAGCGGAAGCATAAGGGATCAACTCCATGCGTTCAACATCATGGGGTTCGGAGGGCGATTGAGACTTGCTCAATATTGTCCCAGTTACCATAGGTACCAATCCCCTTTTTGATTTGTCCATGCTGAAACGTCGAAGGATCTTATCAACATAAGATTCTTGACTTAGTGCCAATATCCTCTTGGATCTATCTCTATGGATCCAGATACCTAATATGTGTTGTGCCTCTCCTAAATCCTTCATTTGGAAGTGGTTACCTAACCACTTCTTAACGGAAGACAACATCGGAATATCATTTCCAATGAGTAGTATGTCATCGACATACAAGATTAGGAACACAACATTGCTCCCACTAAATTTCATGTATAAACATGGTTCCTCAACACTTCGAGTGAAACCATTCTCTTTTATCACATTATCGAATCGATGATTCCAACTTCTAGATGCTTGCTTAAGACCATAAATGGATCTCTTAAGCTTGCACACTTTGTTAGGATTTTTAGAATCAACAAAACCTTCGGGTTGTCTCATGTACACCTCCTCTTCTAAATGCCCATTTAGAAAAGCGGTTTTGACATCCATTTGCCATATTTTATAATCATGAAATGTGGCAATCGCTAACAAAATCCGTATGGATCTAAGCATGGCTACGGGGGCGAAGGTTTCATCATAATGGAGACCTTGGACTTGGGTAAATCCTTTTTCCACTAGCCGAGCTTTGTAGACATCATCATGTCCTTCTATGCCATTCTTGACTTTGAAAATCCATTTGCATTGAAGAGGTCTTGCCCCTTTAGGCAAATCCACCAAGTTCCAAACATGGTTTTCATGCATAGAATCCATCTCGGACTTCATGGTATCAAGCCATAAGGAGGAATTTGGACTAGATATTGCGGCCTTGTAGGTGGCGGGCTCGTCACTTTCTAAAAGCAACACATCGAGTGTTCCATCTTCTTCGATAAGTCCCACATATCGATCGGGATGGTGAATAACACGGCCCGTTCTTCTAAGTGGAGGAGAGACAACCGCGTTAGATGACGAAGGAACATCTTCTTGCGTCTCTACATCGGTTTGTGGCTCTTGAACTTCATCAAGTTCAAAATTTCTCCCACTGTGTCTCTTAGAAATAAATTGACTTTCTAAGAAGACAGCCTCGCAAGACACAAACACTTTGTTTTCTTGAGGTTTGTAGAAGTAGTAACCCCGAGAGGTCAAGGGGTAACCTAAAAAGATGCATTTTTCGGATCTTGGGGCAAGCTTGTTGTCGGTCTTTGCCTTGACGTAAGCATCACATCCCCAAATTTTCATGTAGGATATATTAGGAACTCTTCCCTTCCACATCTCATATGGAGTCTTTTCGGTTATCTTCGTGGGACTATTATTCAAAGATCTAATTGCGGTTTGAATCGCAAATCCCCAAAACGAGTTTGGTAGTTCGGTTTGACTCATCATTGATCGAACCATATCAAGTAGGGTTCGATTTCTCCTTTCGGCAACACCATTGAGTTGTGGTGTTCCAGGTGGAGATAGTTGTGATATTATGCCACAACCTTTCAAGTGTGAATCGAATTCAAGGCTAAGATATTCTCCACCACGATCGGATCGTAGTGCCTTTATCCTTTTGTTCAATTGGTTCTCTACTTCGTTTTGAAATTCCTTGAAATTCTCAAAGGCTTCACTTTTATGCTTCATTAAATAGATATACCCATATCTACTCAAGTCATTGGTGAAGGTTATGAAGTAGCCATAATTTCCTCGAGCGGTGATACTCATTGGTCCACATACATCGGTATGTATGAGTCCCAATAGTTCACTTGCTCGTGTCCCTTTACCACTAAAAGGATTTCGAGTCATTTTGCCAAGAAGGCAATATTCGCATCTTCCATATGATTGAAAATCAAATGGTGTAATCACATTAGTCGAAATTAATCTTTTGATGCGATTCTCGTTTATGTGACCTAATCGACAATGCCAAATGAACGATTCATTTGGATCACTTGATTTGAGTTTCTTTGATTGAATGTTGTAGATGTCATTAGTCGGATTCGAGGTTTCTAAAATGTAAATGCCATTAATGGAAGGAGCTTGGCCTATAACCAAGTCGTTCCTTGAAATAGTACAACGATTGTTCTTAATGACAAAACAAAAACCGTCCATGTCTAACAGAGCGATAGAAATAATGTTTTTAGAAAGTGTAGGCACATAAAAACAATTATGTAAATACAACTCAAATCCATTAGGCAAAGCTAATACATAAGTCCCCTTGGATTCGGCCGCTACTCGAGCTCCATTTCCAAGGCGTAGATCCACATCTCCTTTGCTAAGCTTTTTCACGTCTCTTAACCCCTGTAAATGATTACAAAGTTGAGAACCACAACCGGTATCCAGTACCCATGTCGTAGTGGAAGTATAATTTACATCAATAACATAAATTTCCATAGGAATTTTACCTTTTGGAACGATGATTCCTTCCCTTATATTTCGCAAATATACGGGACAATTCCTAAGCCAATGTCCCATGCCATAGCAATAATGGCACTCATCTTCAACTTGTTTGAAGTTCTTACCTTTCTTTCCCTTCTTCTTGAACCTTTTGCCCTTAGAAGTAAGAACTTGATTGCTTGAGCTCCCACTAGTTTTGGCATCTTTCTCTTCCAAAGACAAAGATCCTATAGATTTTATGAGGCGGTCTTCCTGAGACCGGCTCACAAGTGATCTTGTAGTAGTAGTAGTAGGAGGTTTAGAAGAAGTGATGAAGTTTAGGTTTCCATCCGAACCTATCCCAAAATGAAGTTCTCTAGTAGTGTCGAAATCATTGTTGAAGCAAACGTCGTCAAAAACATTGTGGCAACACTCAATAGTTATCAGTGTAGTAGCGTTTGATGGATTCATTGTAATGAACTACAAGTATGGAGGAAAAGGAAATATTAACATTTTTCTTTTAATATCATACTTGTAAATATATTAACAAGATATGAGCATTTATATAGTGACCTCTACCCAACTATTATAAATGATTCCAAGACCCAAATTCATATTAACTTGGGCACGGTGTGGCCGATGAAACCCTTATCAATATAACTCGGTGGACTAACTCTTTAATCGATTCTACTTTTAGAACTCTTGGTCGATAAAATTACACTAATATTTATCTATAGCACGGAACACATGCGACTACGGTCACGAATACTTCCGTTGAGCTCAATCCAAATTTCGAATAAATGTGTCCATGATCCAAACCCACATTAACTTGGGCACGGTGTGGCCGATGAATCCCTCATCAACATGAATTCGGTGGATAGACATTTATCACCCGCTTCCCCTACGTAACAAGGTTTGTACCCCGGTGTGGCCGAGTGCACTCCCTCACGAAATAGGATTTCATGGTTTCTACTTTTTGGTAAGGCTAAGTCTCAATTGTTTATTTTAGCGAGAGGTCATGTCAATTTATTATAACGTTTTAAGTGAACTAAAGCGGTGAACTACGATAATTGTAATTGACACGGTCGATAAACTCGATTAAAAGATAATGCATGTTTTAGTTATGATGATTTAGCGATGCATGCAACATATAAATAAAATGCAAAGTATAAATAAAATCCTAGTATGGCCTTCCTAAAATAGTAAATCTAATAAACTATTACAAATTCGGAAACCAACTCCTTTGGCCCCTTGAACTTCGGTCTTGGCACGCATCTCGAGGTAACACCGTCTTCATAGAAACTCCGGGAAATTACAAAGTAATAAATAAAATTGTAAATGAATTACATAATTTCCTATTATACATTTGTAATTAAAATTTAAATCTATTAAATTACAAAACGGTGATACGAGATCACAATAAATTACAACCGAATCGATATTCCCATACATTTCGGGTAATATCAATTAAAAACTAAGGCCATACTAAGTAAAATTACATAATTCAAAATTACATAAAATTAAAATATGACAATCATAAATAAAATGCAGCATTATAATATGTATGAACATGCCCAATTTTATGCTAAATCGCCTTTAAGGAACCAATATCGTATATTAATCGGTTTTTTACGGATTTGCGTGATTTAACCTTTTATAATCACAATAATTACATAAATTCATATTTATGTACAAGTTAATTACCCTAACAAACTTAGGACTCAAAATTAGTCTCCACTAACATATTGACAATAATTAACTTATATTTCTTAATATTGTTCATAATTGGGCTTAAAATACAAAATAATGTCATAAACTTCAAATTAAATCATAAAAATTTTAAATAATTTGAAATTTGAAATTTTAAACTCATGAACATTCTGGAAAAATACCATGACACTCATAATGTTCAAAACTTAGGTTAAAAATTTCAAAAATTTATCAAGAAAAACAATGTTGCGGTTTATCCGATTTATCAATTATTACCATAAAAATATGAGAAAAATTATTTTTATTAACTTTTCACTTTTAGATCTGAAATATATGATAAAATGCAACATGTGAAGTTTTTCCTTAGTCATGAACTATGTTTTAGCAATTTTTACTAATTAAAGTCATTATTTATGTGATTTTTCATCAAAAATCATAAATCATGCATAAAGACTTCATTATAGCCAAATATTTTACACACATATTGTAAAATTGCATATGACAACATACTAAATTTCTATGACAAGATTCGATATATAACTCATATTAACCTATTTAACCATTTAAATACGATTTTAACTTGAAAAATTCATATTTCGAGCATAACAATTCATTTTATTATGAACATTACAGGCCATCAGTAGATAATATATGTGAAAACATATCAAAAAACCACTGAAAAAATCGAAGTTTAGCTATTTTTAGTCCAAAAATGACATTTTTATCATAAAATCACATTTTAATGCCATTATTATATAAAATGAACAATAAAAATCCATAAATTAACCAAAATATCCTAAATACATTTTAGGACCAGAAACTTTAGCATACATAATAAATTTCGTGATATATCATAATAAACACAAATTTATAAGTTTTGTTTGTTAATCGTATAACTCGGAAAAACAATAACCGATTTGCATGCAAACAACCTAAGGCTCATGATACCGCTTGTTATAAATCATTATCTCATTTTTCGACATATTCATATATGTTACAATTAATTTAGTCATAAAATTAAATATAGATCTTATGCATGCAAACATGAATAAGAATAGAGAATAAATCGTTTTCCTTACTATAAAATTTCGGATCAAAGGGCACAAGTAAGATCTCCTTCTTACTTATTCTTGAGCTTTCCTTATTTGGATGAACAAAGATAGAATCCCTCCCAAAGATGAATACCCAAGATAACCTCTTAAAAGATTAATATTACTTGATCTAGAATAATAATAATCTTTACTAAAATTGACCCAAAACTATTGTTTTGTCTCTTGTAATTTCGGCCAAGAGAGGATGATTTTTGGAGTTTTATTTCTCTAGTTTTTCTTAAGATGTTGAGAGAAAAATCTATTTCTTACACTAGAAATTAGAAGAATGTGAATGAATAATGAAAGAACCCATTTGATTCTCTTTAGAGGGCAAAACCGGTGGGAGTGGAAGGGTGCCCTATGCATGAGCTTGATTCTCTAACCAAGAATATAGGCATGCAAGGCTAGGTGTAGGTTTTATAATTATGTTTTCCACTTATAAATAATCAACACAATTTTTATCCTAATGCACCCTCCATTTCGGTATACACACATAAAATGGATGAGTCCATTTTATTTGTGATTTTGTCAATATGTCACATGTGACACATTACATGACATCTTATATATAAAATGTATTTTTAACAATTAAAAATCAACATATTAATAAAATATGTCACTTATAAAATTTAACATAGTAATTCACAATTACTTGTACCAAAATGGTTTACCAATTAATAAATCACAACATCTTGTATTTATAATAAATTATTCATTCAGTTTCAATTGTTTCCGTAAACAATAATTTCATCTAAGTAATAAAACAATTCGATTACTTAGACCGTATCTTATTTAATCAAATTACAATGAGACACGTTAATATTACTTCCAAAATCGTCCGTCAATTTTAAGTAATTTAATTAACTCGTATCGTCATACGATCAATTAAATATTCAATTAAGAGTGTTGCCCTTTAGGTATGACCTAAGGGGATCAACTGATCACCACCGTCGCACGACAGTAATGCCAAACTCTAGTCAGCCAATCATTACCGATATGTGTAGATCAGTTGACTGTAAAATATTACATCCCACATGTATTCTTAAAAATGAGACTTAAACATGTGATCATCATGATCGACAATTGTGATCGCATTATTGTAATCGCATTATTGTCGCATCATCCTGTTGGTATGTCATCTTATATTCATATGATTGAGATTAACCATGCAAGTTTCGGAACTTGGGTACTTGATACTGGTTGTGGTTCTCATCTGTGTAATCATTTGCAGGGCCTAAAGAACATCATACCTCTCGAAAAAGGTGATGTGGACCTGCGAGTCGGGAATGGAGCACGAGTTGCTGCTGCCTCGAAGGGGACATATGTAATCCAACTCCATAGTGGTTTTGAGTTATCTTTAAATAACTGTTACTATGTACCCAGTTTATCTAAGAACATTATTTCTGTTTCCGTACTTGCTAAAGACGGTTTTACATTTTCAATAAAGGATAATAGTTGTATTTTCTCTTTTAATGAAATGATTTATGGGAAAGCAATTTCCATGAATGGAATTTATATCTTGGATCAAACCACGGAAGTATTACACATGAATAATAAGAAATTAAAGGTTGGTGACAAAGATCAAACCTATCTATGGCATTGTCGAATGGGACACATAAATGAGAAACGCGTAAAGAAACTCGTCGATAATGGGACTATTCCCGCGTTCGATTTTTCTACATATGGCACGTGTGAATCATGTCTCATTGGCAAGATGACTCGAATTTCCTTCAAAGGTGTTGGAATGCGCGCTAGTGACCTATTAGGACTCATACATACGGACGTATGTGGACCTATGTCTATTACCGCTAGAGATGGCTATAGATATATTATCACTTTCACGGACGATTTAAGTAGATACGGATATGTCTACTTAATGAAGCATAAAAGTGAGTCCTTTGAGAAATTCAAGGAATACCAGAATAGGGTACATAACCAACTGGGTAGAAAGGTTAAAGCACTCCGTTCAGATCGGGGTGGCGAATATCTTTCAAATGAGTTTGATCAACACCTTAAAGACTGTGGAATCGCTCTACAGTTAACTCTACCTGGAACACCACAATTAAATGGTGTGTCCGAACGGAGAAATCGAACCTTACTTGATATGGTTCGATCCATGATGAGTCACACCGTAGTGCCTGATTCATTATGGGGTTATGCTCTTTTGTCAGCTGCTCATATACTTAATCGAAGTCCGTCTAAAGCTGTCGACAAGACTCCATATGAAATGTGGAAGGGAACGGTACCTAACTTGTCCTTTATTCGGGTTTGGGGCTGCGAGGCTTATGTCAAGTGGAGACACGAGGATAAGCTCGGCCCGCGATCGGTCAAGACATACTTTATAGGTTATCCAAAAGGAACATTTGGTCATTACTTCTATTCGCCTACCGAACATCGAGTTTTTGTTGCGGCTAGTGCGACGTTCTTAGAGAAAGAATTTCTCGAGAACAAGTCGAGTAATAGAACCTTCGAGCTGTCGGAGATTCCAAAACCAACAACCGAGGAACAGATGGAGGAAGCTGTACCTCCAACTGATGATACGGTTAATGTTCCAGAGGAACCTAGGAGGTCGGGTAGAGTCTCTCATCCTCCGGACAGATACATTGGTATGGTTGAGGAGAATGACGTTTTACTCCTAGAGAGTAATGAACCCGCTACCTATAAAGGTGCTATGACCTGTTCCGACTCAAAGCTATGGCTTGAAGCCATGCAATCCGAGATGGACTCCATGTATGAGAATAACGTATGGGATCTAGTTGATTTACCTCATAAGGTAAAACCTCTACAGTGCAAATGGCTTTACAAAAAAAAGCGTTACGACGCGCGCAACCAGATATCTATAAGGCACGACTTGTGGCAAAAGGTTTCACTCAAGTGCAAGGATTGCATTATGATGAGATTTTTGCACCTGTAGTCATGCTACGTTCCATTCGGATAATCTTAGCGATTGCTGCATTTCATGACTATGAAATTTGGCAAATGGATGTGAAAACCGCCATCTTAAACGGTTATTTGGAGGAAGAGTTGTACATGGTGCAACCCGAAGGTTTCATAGATCCTGAGCATCCTAAGAAAGTATGCAAGCTTAAGCGTTCCATTTATGGACTTAAGCAAGCTTCTCGGAGTTGGAATCATCGTTTCGACCAAGTGATAAAAGAGTATGGTTTCACTCGATCAGTCGAAGAACCATGCCTATATATCAAGTCGAGTGGGAGCAAGATTGTATTCTTGATATTGTATGTCGATGACATATTCTTGATTGGGAATGACATTCCTCTCCTATCTTCGGTTAAAGAATGGTTGAAGAACCATTTCCAGATGAAAGATCTGGGTGAGGCACAGCGCATTTTGGGAATCCGTATCTACCGAGATAGATCACGACGGACGTTATCACTTAGTCAGGAGTCTTATTTGGATAAGGTTCTTGAGAGGTTCAGCATGACCAACTCCAAGAAGGGGAACCTTCCTATGACGCGGGATGCGGTTGAGCAAGTCTCGATCACCCACGACGCCTGAAGGTATTGAGCGCATGAGTCGTGTTCCTTATGCATCTGCAATAGGATCGATCATGTATGTCATGATATGCACACGTCCAGACGTGGCATATGCATTGAGTGTGACGAGTCGGTACCAAAAGACTCCAGGTGAAACACACTGGATAGCAGTGAAAAACATCCTCAAGTACCTACGGAGGACTAAGGATTGGGTATTGACTTATGGAGGCTATACAAAGCTATGTGTAGATACCTCATTTCTGCACCTCCCGCAAACCACCCGGTGATGATTGGGCCGCATGTTTGGTACGCGGAACGATTTGTGACAATTCGTAAGATTATCGTCAAGTGATTGCTCAAATATTAATGTCTGCCTCATAGTTGTCATCTACGTCCCGATACGGTCGTTTTGTGATAATTAGAGTACATTTGAGTCCGGGCCTAAAACCGTCTCCATTTTTTCGATAACCGTTAAATCCCGAGTCGAATGTTGGAATGTTCCGGATATTTCTATTCCATATTTCATAAATTTTATCTTTTAGTAAGTAATTTCCCGTAATATTCACATAAGATATTAAGGAAAATCGAATTATTTCCGTCCTACCATAACTCAAACACGGAGATCTTTCTTCTGCAAGAGGAAACCGCTTGGGAACAGACGCAGCAGGTGCTGCGCCTCTTCCAAGAGACGCAGTGGCTGCTGCGCCTCTTCCCAGGCCCTTTTCTGCATGTTTCTCGTATCTTTTTCATATCTTTCCGAGATTCACTTCCAAAGAGTCTCCGAAACCCTAATTCCTTCACGTGATTAGTATAAATAGGAGCCTTCGTTCCTCATATTTCTCACGCGAGTGTCCGCCCTTCTCTTCTCCCTTTGCATTCTAGACTTTGTTCTTACTTTTGGCGTCTACGTGGTTGAACATTCGACCACGTAAGCTCGGATCCTTCTGAGTACCAGCCTCCCCGTTTGCATGACCGACCAATTTGACCAACTACACCAATAATCAACTTAATTAAATAATCGTTTTCCTCTTACGAGGGCACTTTCTTTGCATTCGCGTCGAGCATCACTAATCGATATCTTAGTCCTTCTCGTTTCGTCAACATGTAAGTCTGAGGGTGTATAATCCTTATTTATTTATTGTATTTATTTATTGTATCACAATTGTAAGATTTACGTCGAAAGTACCATTAAAACCGATTTCTAAAACTATGCTTTAAAACCTCTTTTTACGGATTTCCAGTAGATAACCGTCGAGAAAGGACGCAGCAACTGCTGCGCCTCTTCGAAGGAGCGCATTTCGCCGCGCCTCTTCGTGAGGGCTGCCGATTCGCTTCCTTTCTTCTTCGTTCGTCCTCTGTTATCCGTCAAGTTTCTTTCTTTTGTCCCGTTTGTTTGTTAATTCTTCATCACAATAGCATATAATTCGCATGAATATTATTTATTATTCGTTCACATGTTTTAATCATCACAAATCTGACTTAAATCCCAAATAATCCGATATTTGCGGGTTTTCGCCATTAAATTCAATCCGGGTTGTAGAGATTCAATTTCTTCAATATTGGGTTTCTGGAATTCGGCTTTGATATAGTTTTCATCTGTTATTTATCATATTTATCGTATATTCGTCATTAATCCATCGTATTTAACCTAATTAATTGATTTAAGTTGTTTAGTTTGTATATATTTTTCACTTCTATCATTAATCCATCTTATGTTAATTCGTTCAATTCCGTCTTTTTCATGTTTTACTGTTTTTACGACTCATTCATATGTTAAATAACACGTTAATCGCTTTCATCCGAGTAAATAATTTTAATCCATCATTAAAATCACCAATTGACATTAACGGCTTGCAATTACGGCTTCACGGCCGGGCCGAGCCAAGGAGGAGCGCGGCGTCTGCTGCGCTATTCAAAGGACGCGGCTCACTGCTTTGTTCTGGCCGAGTTCGTCCCGAACTCCGTCTTTGCTTTGACCTAGTTTAATTAGTTTATGTATAACTAACTATTATCCGTAATATCACGCTAATTCCTGTTCGTTTATTTATTTCTTTTATTCCTTTATCCTTTTTCTCAAAATTATCCGTTTTAAAGGTATTTTCGACATAAATCGCCTAATCCAATGTAATTATTGTAATTTTCATTATTGTAATTTATAATTATTGTATTTCTTTTATTGCTTGAATGTTTTCACATGTAATTGAGCATTAAATCCAACTTTGACATTAATTGTATGTTAAACTAATTGTTAACCGACTTAGTATTAATTCTCACATGCTAGGATTAAAACTTGGATGTTGCATTGCATGCATACAATCGACGATATATCGAGTACGAATAACTTCCCTAATCATTAGTAGAGGCCGCTATCGAGGCGGGCGGGATTAGGTGTTCGATCAAAAGAGCTTCCTAATACGTACCCTCACCCCTTACTCCAGATCTCCGTGAGCACCCGTGTTCATTGGCATCCACGAGAGTCATTCTAGACATAGAATGCTAAGGGTAACGATTGCTTAGTGTTCATGTCTTTACTTTGTGTCTTGACATGGCACGAGGTATTCGAACGGTTCCAATTTCCCATAAAAATTGGTGGCGACTCCATACAAAAATGCAAACGCTTGTTTCTCTTTTCCAACCCAAGCGCCCCCGTGGGCGGCCCGCTGTCCACAGTTTGGCGACTCCGCTGGGGATAATACACTTACGTGTAGCCAAGGGTGAAACTTGAACAAGGTTAGGGAATAGTTTGTACAAGACAATTGTCGGTTTTCATAACTCGGTCTTCCTAGACCGTTTTATTCGGCCTTCCTAGGCCCAACCCAACCCATTCGACCAATCGTCCCGTCTAAACGGTCCTAATTCTTATTTGGGCCTAAGGATGGATAGCGATTGACGTCATCCATACCATGGTGCTTACTCTTGTTTGTATCAAGGGCCTTCACTACTTGAGGAAATGGACTAGGAATCGGCCTTACTCTTGTTTGGTACGAGCCTCTCCACAGACTTCGGGTTTGATGGTTCGGTATGGCAACCCACCCTTTAAACCAAAACCTTTTCTAAATGCACTCAGCATCCCGTTATAATGCTTGTATAAATGTGTATACCTTACATGATCACCATTTCTAAACAAAACCATGACGATTTTTCAAAAAATCAAAACCCGTTTTCAAACAAAAATTTTGAAAAAGGGCTTTTAATTAGCGCAAAAGCCGGTCAAAACTCTGTCCGTTTGTCGTGTCAAAATTCGGGCCACAAGCCCATTTCAAAACCTCACTTCGAGTCCACTCCTACAACTACACTATAGTTGACTAGGACACACATTTTCAAAGACCTTGTCTTTCTTCAAAACTCACTCAACACAAGTGGCACACACCCACTTCACGAGTCAAAACTTTTCCTCTTTTAGCAAGTGTGTTAGAATGGTCGATCGTGTTTTGATTCGTCGCCGATATCTTATCCAGTTTCCAAGATGCCCGGATCAAGTGATGAAGCAAACTTCAACCAACTTCAAAATAGTAATGATCGAATCCTAGCCGCGCTAGCCCAAATGCAATCTACTCAAGAACAAACCTATGACCGCCTTGAGCTCATCGAAGGACGTATCTTTGCCGTGGAGGGAAGGTTGCCTCCTCATGAAAGTGAAGTACTACGTACCTCCGATGATGAATCTAGGGACGAAAATCCTCTCATGGGGATGACTATAGCTGAGAAAAGACTCCAATACCTAGAGGAGCAATTGATGTACCTTAAGGGTGATGACATTTATAGGGAGAACAATCGCAAGTACGAGGCCGTCAATTCCAAATTGCCAACTAACTTTAGTATGACGGATATCCCTAAGTTCAAGGGACACGAGAACCCTTTGAACCACATTCGTGCCTTCAAGGATTACATGTCTATCAAAGGCATTAAACCCGAGATGTTCTTAAGGATCTTTCCTTCATCTCTCGATACCATCCCAAGGCAATGGTTCTACTCTTTAGATCACAAGAAGGTCGCTACTTGGGAGGATGCCGCAATCGAGTTCTCTAAACAATATGCGGATAATGCCGAGATCCAAGTCAACATGCGTAATCTAGAGGTTCTTACCCAAAATGACAAAGAAGGATTCACCGACTTCCTAAGTAGGTGGAGGAAGATTAGCACTCAACTAGTTGAACGCCCGGATGAGGCTACTCTTGTGGATAAGTTTGTGGATAATCTCAATCCCATATATGCCAACCATTTGAGATACCAAAACATCAAGACTTTCAAAGACTTGACCGTACTAGGGACAAGGATTGAAGATGACATCCGTAAAGGACTCTTGTCCAAAACGGTAGGTCGAGGATATCAAGGGTCCACAAGTCGTTCATACGGCTCTACTAGCAAGACCGATGAAGTTAACCTTCTCGAGCCATCCAAGAAAACTACCCCACCAAGGAAATTCACAAACCTTGGGGACACTTACTCCAACGCTCTAAAAAGGTTAATGAAGCAAGGTAAACTCCAACCCATTGGACCTACTCCCGAACCCGAGAGGAAGTCCAAGTTTTGGGACGAGAATTCGTACTGTGAATACCATAGAGGCAAAGGGCACGACACAGAAAAGTGCTACAAGTTGAAAAACGTGCTTCAAGACATGATTGAAGATGGTCGATTGCCAATACCACCGGGAGGTAAGCCCAACAACACTCAGAATCCTCTTGGAGTTCTAGTGATCACAAGTGATGAATCTACCTTAGATTGCTCACACCTCATCTCTCCCATCGAAAATGAAATTCATGCAATCGAGAATGAAGGGCTCTACTCTACTATCTCCCCTACCATTTCCGACTTCATCGCATGGGCAAGGAGTGTAGATAGGCAAGTTTGGGAATTAGAAAATGTGGTGACAACTCTACGAGATCCCAACGCAATACCCGAAGAACAAGTGCCACTAATCTTCTCTCAAAATGCCACTATGCAAGAAGTAATCACCGTGGTTGATGAGCTAGTCGATCAAATCATACGACTAGAAGATGATATCATGGGAATGAGGGAACTAGCTGCAATCAATGGGGTTTGGGCCGATGATGATGAGGACGAGTATCTCATTGAAAACTCCCTAGACAAAGAAATAGTCCAAAATGGTGAAGACCAAGATGTGGACCACCTAACTCGTTCGGGTCGTCCATATCAAAGCACTACTCAAAATGGTCCAACCAACGTCATCACGCCAAATGACAACGAAGATGACTCCACTGATCATTTGCTCAAGCAATTACAGAAAACAAAGGCTGATCTTTCAGTCTGGCAATTAATAGCAAGCTCATTCCCACATCGCCAAGCTTTACTGCAAGCTTTGGCCAAGCTAAATGTAGCACATAACTCCACTCCTGAAGATGTAGTCAACTTGGTCTTCCAAGAATCACCGAAGCTAAGTAATCCTATTAGTTTCTCGGACGAGGATTTGCCACCCTTTGGCGTTAGTCACAACCTTGCTCTATACATCACTGTCATTTGTCTAAAGAAGAACGTGCCAATGACCTTGGTGGATGATGGCTCCGCGGTCAACGTCATACCCCTCAAAACAGCATACAAGCTAGGCATGAAAGAGTCGGATTGGACCCCTACCAATCAAGGCGTACGTGCATATGACGGTACACGACGAAAAGTAGTAGGACTTGCTAACCTAACCATAGCCACGGGGCCAATCGAACGAAAGGTTAACTTCCAAATAGTGGACATTGAAGCTTCATTCAACATACTCCTGGGAAGGCCTTGGATTCACGCTTCCAAAGCAGTAACATCCACCCTTCATCAAAAGATCAAGATCCCACTAAATGGCAATGTAGTGACAATCACTTCGTCACCCATCAAGGCAATAATCGAAAAACAATCGAACAATCAAGTCCTTGCGGATCCCGTATACGAACTTGGGGGCTTCCAAAGTGTAAGCATTATAGAAAGCGAATTGGCACCCTTATACTATAATTCCTACTCCAACTTGGTGGTCAACCACATACTCAAGTCCCAGGGATACTTCCCTGGAATGCCTTTGAACCCTATTCGGAAGAATACCTTCGCACCATACAAGGAAGGCAACTCAACAAGGATACCACTTGGACTAGGGTATAAACCCACAAAAGAGGAGGTCCTCGAAATGCTCGCCCAAGTTCAAAACCGCAAGCACGTAGGAGTCCAAATGAGGCCCTATCTCCCCACTTTAAATGGGTAATTTGTTAAAGAAGGAAGTCTAGAACTCTTTCACGGATTTCCCGAACCTTGGCATTATCTCGAGAGGAAGTTAGCCGGAATCGAGATCTTTCACGATTGCTACTTCATCCCTCCAGAAACGGTTCCTACCATCAAAACCCGTCAAGCACCTTGCTTAGACGAACAAGATGTTAACCTATTGTTTGGAGAAGATCGATTCGTTAGGGCCGCGCAGGATGAGATCATTACTATGATACTTCAAGACGATCGCTTCAACCCCACCGCGTTAATCACAGAAACCGACACAAAACAGCAGAAAGGATGGAGAAAATCTATCAAATGGACCAACAATCAAGGAAGACTCTTCAAGCTCACCACTGGAGAAGGAGAGATGTTCAAAGGGGAACCAGAAGACGATGAGTTCGAGTCGGAGTCGGAGTCAGAGTCGGAGTCTAGAGAAGTCATTAGAGAGTCTACTCCTGTCGTCATCCCCACTCCCTTCGTTTCTCCTAGCTTAGTCTCGAGTAGTCACAGTAGTTCGGGAAATGCCCCAACCACTGTCCCTTTGCCCCCACTGACCATGGATCAGTTGGCTTCTTTGTTTTAACTTTACTCAAATTTTAATATGAATAAATCAGGTTCTGCTTACTCTTTGTGTTATCTTGAGTGCAATTCTGTTTACGATGATACTGAGGATGACCAAGACCCAGACTCAATCGAAATACCTCCCTACGTAGCCAAAGAAATACTACAGGAAGGGGAAGGGGGACCAGTAATAGACGACACCGAACCCATCAACGTAGGAACCGAACTAGAACCCCAAGAACTTAGGATAGGGACTACCTTGAGCTCTACCGAAAGGGCCGATTTCATAGACCTCCTAAATGAATTCAAAGACGTTTTCGCTTGGTCCTACAAAGACATGCCAGGGATCGACAGGGATATCGCTGAACATATGATTCCGATTAAGCCAGGTTTCAAACCTGTGAAACAGAAGCTTCGACGAATGAGAACGGATTGGGTTCTAAAGATTAAGGAAGAAGTTGACAAACAATTCAAAGCCGGGTTCATCAAAGTTTCTGAGTATTCTGACTGGGTAGCTAATATAGTACCCGTACCCAAGAAGGATGGGAGAATCCGCGTTTGTGTTGACTTTAGAGACTTAAACAAAGCAAGTCCAAAAGATGACTTCCCTCTACCTCACATCGACATATTGGTAGACAATACTGCGGACCACGCATTACTATCCTTCATGGATGGGTATGCGGGTTATAACCAAATCAAGATGGCCATGGAAGATATGCATAAGACCGCATTCGTCACCCAATGGGGAACCTACTGCTATACGGTAATGCCGTTCGGGTTGATCAACGCCGGAGCTACATACCAACGCACCGCAACTACACTCTTACATGACATGATGCACAAAGAAGTTGAGGTATACGTAGATGACATGATTGTCAAATCCAAGGAAAGAGAAGGGCATATTGTGAACCTTCGCAAGTTCTTCGCAAGGATACGAAAATACAACATGAGGCTCAATCCCCAGAAATGAACGTTCGGTGTAACATCTGGTAAACTCCTGGGATACATTGTTAGCCAATGAGGTATAGAAATAAATCCTTCCAAAATCAAAGCTCTGATTGAAATGCCACAACCTCAAACAGAAAAATAAGTCAGAGGATTCCTAGGAAAGGTGCAATATATAAGTTGATTCATATCGAAACTTACGATGATTTGTGAGCCTATCTTCAAGAAACTCAAGAAAACAGACCACACCATGTGGGATGATGATTGTCAAAAGGCATTCGATCGAATCAAAGAGATATTGGCTAAACCACCAGTGCTCATGCCACCACAACGAGATCAACCTCTTGGTTTATATCTCACAAGATGGCAAAAAACGGCCATGGGTGCCATCGCTCAAATCGTAGGAAGCGAAGAAAGAGCTATCTACTATCTTAGTAAGAAGTTCTTGGAATACGAGTGCAAATACTCACAACTCGAAAAAACATGCCTCGCTCTTGTGTGGGCAACGAAGAAGCTGCGCCATTACATACTTAGCTACTCCGTCAAAATATACTCCAAAATGGATCCAGTCAAATACCTCTTCGAGAAACCCGTCCTCAACGGACGTCTAGCAAGATGGACCTTGATGCTCTCAGAATTCGACCTCAAATACGTGCCACTGAAAGTTATAAAAGGTCGCGCCGTCGCCGAATTCTTCGCAGAAAATCCTATCAATGACGCACAAACAATAGATACTTGGTCATTTCCAGACGAGGATATACTCCAAACTGATGTAGACTCCTGGGACCTGTACTTTGATGGAGCATCAAACTTAAGAGGATTCGGAATAGGAGTGTTGCTCATTTCTCCTGAAGGCGAGCATACACCAATTGCTGTCAAACTCGACTTCGAGGTGACAAACAATGCTGCAGAATACGAAGCTTGTCTCATTGGACTACAAGTGGCAGTGAGCTTGGGCATTAAAAACCTCCGAGTACATGGGGATTCATCACTAATCATTAACCAAGTTACAGGTCTTGGAAAATCCGAAGCGAAAGCCTCGCACCTTATCAGGCTAGGATAGACTAAGTCGCTCAATTCTTTGATCACGTAACCTACCTACACCTACCTCGGGAGGAAAATCAATTTGCAGACGCTCTTGCGAAACTCGCATCATTGATTAATATGCCAGATCACATGGTGGAAATGCCTTTGTGCATCGAACGACAGTCAGAGCCGGCTTATGTCCACCAAATCACCGATGAAGAGGAAATCGCGCAGGAACCCTGGTTCCAAGCAATCCTGAATTTTAAGCTTAATGGTACATATCCACCAGATATGGACAAGAGGGGACAACGTGCTATACGCCTACTAGCTTCCCAATACATTCTCATGTAGGGAGAATTATACAAAAGAACACCTCTTGGTGTAGTCCTACGTTGCCTTGATCATTCACAGGCACGAAAGGTGATGGAAGAAGTCCACGACGGAGAATGCGGTCCTCATATGAGCGGGCCCATGATGGCAAAGAAAATCACACGTTTGGGATATTATTGGACCACAATGGAATCCGATTGCATCAAATACGTAAGACATTGCCACAACTGCCAAATCTTCGGGAATGTGCAACATGTCCCTCCTTCATTGCTCTATACAATGACATCCCCTTGGCCATTTTCTGCATGGGGAATTGACATAATTGGGAAGATAACCCCAGCCGGAACAGGAGGTCACTGTTTTATTCTAGTAGCAATCGACTATTTTACCAAATGGGTAGAAGCGGCTTCCTACACTGGTCTTACAGCTAAAAATGTGGCAAAATTCATACAAAACAACATCATCTGTCGATATGGTTGCCCACATGAGATCATTAGCGATAACGGATCACATTTCCAAGCTGAGACCGAGCAATTGCTAGCCAAATACAAGATTAAGCATCACCACTCTTCGCCCTATAGACCACAGACTAACGGCGCGGTAGAGGCGGCAAACAAAAATGTTGCCACAATTCTCAAGAAAATGATCGACAACTATAGAGATTGGCCAAGCAAGATACCCTTTGCTTTATGGGGGTATCGTACATCTGTTAGGACGCCCACTGGGGCTACTCCTTTCTATTTGACCTACGGCATGGAAGCTGTACAACCAGTCGAGCTAGAAATACCATCCTTGCGTATTTTACTAGAAAGTCAAATCCCAGAAGCCGATTGGAAGAGGGATAGATACGAAGAGCTCATCCTCCTGGATGAACGTAGGCTACGCGCCTTGCATAATGTCCAAACATATCAAGCACGTATCAAACGGGCTTTCAACAAAAGGGTTAGGCCAAGGAACATCAAAGAAGGAGACTTAGTGCTCAAATCGGTTAGAGCTCTCTTACCAGTTGACCCACGGGGAAAATTCAAACCTAATTGGGCCGGACCATTCCTAGTCAAATCCATACTCCCAGGGGGTGCGGTTAGGATCACAGACCTAGACGGAAATGAGTTTTCAAACCCGACAAACCTTGACCAACTGAAACGATACTATGCCTAGAATAGGAATGAAAACGCGCCACGCGTAACCCCACGTGTCGCTCTTGTGGCACTAAATAAACGGCCCCTGGCCGAGCTGAAACAAGCTAAATGTCACTGTGCTCTTGCATTTTGACAAATTTGTCATCCTCGTATCATCAAACAAACTAAATTCGCACCTTCAGAGTAAGCAAAAGCTCATGCTTATTTTCTACGTTCATTACAAGCTCTTGCTTCGAACAATTATTCTTTTACATTTATTCGAACTACGCGCAAGGGTTTGATTTCGCTTTTTAAGTGAATACGTAGGCAATCCTTCACGGGATTCAACCCACTATATCTAAAATGTAAATAGAAGGACATTTGCATTGCATTTGAAATTCGACAAGAATAATAAATAGAAAATCACAACGGTTTCATAACCACTACCTTTTTATTTCATTCATTTTCTAAATAATAATAGTACGCTACATAATAAAAAAATAGAATAGGCTAGGATTCTAAAAATCCCTCCTTTTTATTACAACAACAATAATAATAATAATCAAATAATAATAAAGAGACTTGGGCTATTCCTCCATCTTCCCCTTGCCCTTGTCATTCTTGTCATACTTCTTGTCACGACCTCGAGTCGGACGCTCTTGCGCCACTTCAGACCTAATCACCAACGGTCTTTCTCGAGGCCTAGCTTTTCCATTCTTGCCAATCACCATCTCTGCGACAGGAGTAGTCTTAGGTTTCTTCGAAGGATGAACAACTTGAAACCCGGCTTCTTCTTCTCCCTCTGTCAGATGCTTCTCCTTCTCTTTCTCTCCCTCGCGCACCTTGTAGTCGATAGGCTCGCGCTTCCTCAACTTCTCGCGCTCTTCCGGAGTTGTAGCCTTTCTCCACCGCAGATAAGAATCCGACACCCATAAAGCATTGGCGGAGAAATTCAAGAACCACATGTTTCTTTGGGCCCATTTGATAGCCCACTCTCTTCGGCTCTCTGTAGTAAGCGCCATAGCAGTCTGCAGGACGGTATCAAGCCTTGGGATCGTCTGTTTCAGCCCAACTTGTCTCATCAGCCTTTCCGGGAAGATGCACACCATAAACTCCAATCCAGGAATGCGCACCGACCTAGTGGGATCCAAAGAAGACACTCCAGTGACCACTTGAGGTGCCACCACGGTACGACCCACCTAATCAAGTGACCATCATCGCTCCTTAGCTTGTTCTTCCAATAATCAAAGACCCGGGTGATGTCCACCATGTACAACCTTGTCCTCATCGCGATTGAACGGGCATGATAGGAAAGCGCATGAACTGGGGGCTCGATCAGTCGGAGCCGTTCCATAAGCCAAACCTACCAAAAGCGGGTATTAGACATCAAAAAAAAAAAACGAACGAAAAAAAACGAACGAAAAAAAAAAAAACAAAAAAAAACAAAAAAAAACCAAAAAACAAAAAAAAACCAAAAAAAAAGAGAAGAAAGAAAAAAAAAAAGATGTCTTTTACCTGCAGAATGACGGGACTCCCCAAGAATGGCAGATCACGGTTGGATTTCCTATTATCCAAGCCTAAAATAATCTCTCCTAAGCATAAGCAAGCCGGGCTCCTACGCAGTTCCATCTGCTCAACAAGGCCCAGAAGACGAGGATCACCTCTCAAGTCTTCGTCAACATGCCCTTGGAAGACATACACATGCAACAAGCAAAAGCCAAATGCCCTCCGCCTAGCAACATGAGAAACGGTGGGGTCGGCCCTGTTGATGAATCGATCTATGAAGTCCAACATTCTCACACCTTTTGAGGTAACTAGACGGTCCACCTCAAGTCTAGTCAGTCCGAGCAAATCTCTAAATTTGCCTTTGTACCCTTGAGAAGTAGAAGGAATAGCAGGCAAATGTTCGGGGTCCCACCCACCAATAGCAGCGATTTCTTCAGGAAAGGGGTAAATATCGCCTCCAGGGAACACAAAAACATGGTAGTTCGGGTCCCAGTAGTCAAGGCAAGCATCCAAGAACGGTTTCACAACCTTGATGAGTTTCAAACTCAACAGCGATCCAAAATTATAAGAGCCCATATCATGCTTCTCCATATTTGAAAACTCGTTGGTCCATTCCTTCAAGCGGATCTCCAAAGTATTCATGATGAAAATTTTGTCTTGAGAATTTTATGTAAATAGACGAAGAAGAGACGGAAGATTTGTGTGAATAAAAGCTCTATCGACGTTTCTATTTATACTAATTGCTGTTTCCAAAAATCCGTCGAACAGACGGACTTTGGGAACAAAGCGCGCTTTCTTGCGCGCCTCTTCAAAGGGACGCAACTCATGCTGCGCCTCTTCCTCAGTTTCACTTCTGTGATTTTCCGCGTTGGATCTTTCCTAATTCCATGACGAATAATTTCCTATTCCTACGGGTTATTATTTTGGTAAATACGGGAAGATTACCATGTTTCAAGTTTCCTAATTCCGCGGGCACGCATTTCGAGACGACATCGACATTTCGCCATTTTACCACATGTGCACATTTCATTTTTTTTAGGAAATAAATTTCATTTTCATTTTTTTATAAATTCCATTTTCGTTTTTAGGAAATAATTCTCATTTTAATCCTTTTTTTACGAATTTCAGCATGTATATATTAATTTCTTAATTTCATTTCTACATTTCTAACTTATAAATTTCCTTTTTTTCTTTTTTTAGGGGGTAACCCTCCCTACCGTCCGGTCATTTTCGGCAAAAGTTTTGCATTTTTTTTCTCTCGAGTCTCTCATCTTGCGCTAATCAAGGCCATATGTATATAAAAATGTACGTTTTGCGTGTTTTCTATGTAATTTCGGCAGCATGACGGCGTAAACCGTCATCTACCAAACCTGTTCGAAACTAACCTGCAGATACAAGCAACACAACCCAGCAGCAAAGGCACTCAGGCCATCGTATATATACCAAATGAAGGAAATGTACAACAAACTGGGGGCTCGAGCCCCAAACAAAGTCCAAAAATGTTCAAAATCAATGTACAAATGTGCAAAATACGACAAAAGCTACACAAAACTACTGCTGGGCACCCTCCAACTCTGCAACTCTCGCCACAAGAGCGGCGATCTCGGCGTCCCGAACCTCAAGCTCCCTCAACACACGAGCTGTCTCCTCCCGAGAATGGGCCAACTCTCGCTCCAGCTCGCGGTCACCCTATAAACAATAAATTAGCTCATGTCAATCAATTCAAGCGAAATTAGAAAATCTAAAAAATCAAAAATGGAAACAGGTGTAAGGTTCATACCTGACGACCTCGACCGCCGACAAGCGCCTCGACGGCAGTAGCTCGCAGCCGGTTGGCCACCCTCCACAACGCCAAGAACCGAGACGGCGCAACCTGCATTTTCAAAAAGAAATTCTCAACAAATTGAACAAACTCAATCAAATGTGTTCTTACACAAAGGTTACACAAGTTAGAGGTTCACCCTCCGAATCAGATGCTGCCAGTCGTCCAGGCCAGCATCCGTCACAGCTACGTCGAAGTGACGCAGCTCGGAGATCGTCGTCCTCCCGGTCGCGTCAGTGTACTCAAGGGTCTCGGGGTACTCTGGGGGCTCGATGCCCGCCGCCTCAACCTCTTACAAAGACAAATGGTTTTCATCAATCGATGATCTTTCATCATGATTCTCAAAAAATCAAAATCAAAATAAAGATACTCACCACTACTGGCCAGTACGCCAACCTCCCGTAAAGGAACGCCGAATAGTCCTCGCCAAGGAGAAGAAGGTCGTCACCACTAGCACCAGCCAAGTCCGCCTCCCTCTCAGCCTCAGAAGGCTCCCTAAACATCGTCCTGGGAGGGTCGACGGGAACCGTCAACGCGTCCCGTGAGCACTGACAAGCCAAACGCTCGCCCAAGTACCACACAGGACCCATCGACGTCCTCAACAGCAGTCGGCCCGAGCTCCTAGGTCGAAGGACCTCATCCACAAAAGGAGGCGCTCCAGCGTACTCCGCCCAAGGTCTGGGCACCCACTGTGACAAAATAAAACAAGGATCATTCCTATGATCAACTAAAAGCAAGAAGCAAGTGAATATAAATGAGATACTCACGCTACTCAGCTGAAGAGCATTCACGTCCCGCCGGTAGACGTTGTGAGAAGAACGCTTGCTCTTCATTCGGCACATCACCCAATCCCTCACCACGGGATAGGCCCTCTCCAGCGGCTCCGTCCTCTTGGGCGCGAGACTCGGGAAGTAGGAGTACACCCACGCCTGCAAAAGCAAAATAATCAATGACGATCTTTCATAATTTGATAAAGGAAAGGAATTTACTTTGGTCCAAAGGAAGATTCATACCTCCAACAGTAGTCCAGGTCCGACAGCACCAGGAGAAGTCCCCTTCTCCATCAACTCCGGACGAACCATGGCCCTCATGAAACGGATGAGGACCGCAAAACCAGAAAGTGACCGGCCCCAACGTCCTAGGGAACTCGGGTCGAAAGGAAGGGAAGAAGCTTCGTCGATAGCCTCTCGCCCTTGTCTCCGAGGTAAATCGAAGACGAAACTACGAGCCACAAACGAGCCCTCGCTCATTTGACTGTGGGAGGAGGAGCCGTCTCCTCCCGTCAATCGTCACCGGCGCCGGGGTCTTCCCCGCAAAGTAGTCTCGAACGTAAGAACGGGGTATCAAACCCAAGCCAAGATCAGACCTTCGGCGACAAATTCCAGCCGATCAATCTCCTCGCCTCGGCCGAATCCGCCCTCATGGCGTCTCCGCCACACCACCTCCTCGGTCCCACACGGCGGACTGAAATCATGCCATAATCCTCCAAAGTGACTCCCACCTCACCAAAAGGCATGTGAAACGTGGAAGTCGTATCCCAGAATCGGTCCAAGAAAGCGCGGACCAGGCTAAGGTTAGCCCGCAACTTCCTCTTCGCGATATCCCTCCAAACCTGAACCAAAGGACCGAACGCTCCACGCTCGATCATGGCCCTCTCCTCCGCCGACAGCCGCTCGTAGTGCTCCATCGCTGTCGTGTAGCCCGAGAACGACCTGATGTTCCCGGCCTCCTATTATGATTTAAAACAAAGCTATCTTTAGTTTTGAATGAAATTTGAAAGAAATTTGTATAAAAGAATGAAAGAGGATGAGTAATGAGTAGTGAATTTCTATTTACCAGACTCTTCACCGTCCTGTAGGACAGGTGACCCTCTGCAGCCCACACCAGGTGCCTGCTCTCCCAAGTCTCAGCCCACGCGGGAGCCCCTCTCAGCTGACGACCTCCTCGTCCGACGTTGGTCCGTCTCGGGGCCTCCTCCTCCTCGACGGCCTCCTCCTCGTGAGCCTCGTCTCCAGCAGCCATCACCGTAGCGGTGAAGGCCTGCTCTAAAGCCTCCTCGACAGTGGCAGCATCGATCTCCATGGGAGCTCTCCCAGAAGTAGAAGTGTAACACCCCCATTTATTTAAGGGCCTGAACTAGGACTCCTCAGATAAATGACGGTGTTACCATCTCGGAAACCCGAGGCAGTAGATAACAAAGGAAAGAAACACAGTACTTTATTAAAATGTTCATAGAGAGGTTACAACTGGAATTTAAACAAAGCCTCCAAAAATATGACCAAAAGATAAAGTCTGATCAATCTACTAATAAGACTAAGGTGGGCTAGGCACTAAGTCAGTCATCCAAGCTCTCTTCCCGGCCAGCTCCCATCGGTCTACGAAATACTGTCAACTGCTCCCAATAATTGGATCATCACAGGCGTACACGAATACACAGGGTCAGCCGCGAAGCTGAGTAGGGAAAACAATTAAACAACAAAATATGATATGCATGATCCTCCGTCACTTCCATCTCCATCTCAACTCGTATCTCATATCTCATTTCTCATATCTCATAACCCGGACAACCCAGCCATACCGATCCCCGGTAGACTATATATATCGACCGTAGCCGATCTGCCAGCTCGCAGCTGAGGACACCAGGGCAAGTCCTGTAGAACCCGCCTGGGCCTTATCACAACTCACATCGTATCTCAACAACGTCACTCCTACACCATCCTCCAACTCCAATGCATATGAAATGCTCAACAGTAATAATGCAACACAATATGTATATTAATGGATGAAATCATGCCAGCTACCAAAAATGTTGTGATAACATACTCAACACGATCAGTTCAGTCAACCACATTCCAGTATATAAATCATAACATAAATCAACAACCACGAAACAAGTCAACGTTCATAGTTTGGTCATATGAAACACAACAAGTCAACACAACTTAACAATAACGCTGATAAGTCAAGTGTATTTCCCTACCTTTTCGCAATCCAAGCTCACACAAGCAATCAATTATGAACCTTCACATATCCATCACCTACATAACATAATTATATATAATTACCACCTACTCAATCAAATAATCATGCACATAACCTAGACTCATCATAACTTAATAGGAATATCAACTTAAAGAACAAACACGATTTTTCCTGATTTTCCAGCACATGACAGACTCGGAATAAAATACATAACTAATTCCAGAAAAATCAAATTGATACAAGGCCAATTGAATTGGAACCCCATGCGTCTTAGCTACAAATTACATCTAACGTGTTTTTCCCAAATTCCATACTTATCAAGGGTTTCCAGACTGATTTCCAAAAACTGACAGAAACCGTCGCATAAAAAGTATTGATTCATAAAACGAGTTTAAAACATTATTTTTCAGTAATTCCAAATCCTATTATCATCTAGACTATACCAAGATTATGTATGAAGAAGACTCATAACTGAATCGACATAAAAATTAAGGTTTCAAATCATTTTCCACAACCAAATCAGATTCGCGGACTTTTCAGCGACATGTTCATAAATAAATCACCTAGGACAAACCACAAGGAATTTGACTATGAGATTTTATATGCATAAACTAGACATCAAATAAACAGGACTCTCTTTTCAAACTTTTCGAAAAAAAACGAATTTAAAACAGTATAAACAATGGAATGAAATCGACTTACAAACAGGGAATCGAATTAGGTTGGAATCGATGAGCAATCTTCAATCAAATGAAAGGATCGTGTGTGTGTGTGTGTTGGTGTGCGTCGAAAAGAGGGAGGCAGGTGAGATGAGGGTTGTGTAGTGTTAGGGTAAAAATTAGATTAAGAATTAGGTTAAAACATGATGTTGGGTGTTGGGTTAAACATATTCTTGGGTAAACTCCAATGGGTCGAGGGTAAATGGGTTAGCTCACATCTCGAATTCCATGTAAACCCGTCTCAATTAACTTACGAAACAACTCGATCTTACGATACAACGCGAGTCAAGTAAAATAACTTAACGTAATTATCGACTAAACAATTACCCGACTTAAATAGTAATATAAAATACGGAGTATTACAGTCTTCTCCCCTTAAAATGAACTTCGTCCCGAAGTTCGCTCATCTATCAAACCGAAGTTCGCTCATCTATCAAACCTCCAAGCATCACCGTGGGTACCAAAACAGATTTTCTAGTATAAGAACTCAAGAACTTAGGCCCATAAAACAAAATGTTACATTCTACCCTCCTAAAAAGAAAGTTACGTCCCGGAACTTACTTCATGCAAACATATCACCACGAATCATTTCATCATCCTACTACCGTTGTTCACCTCAACCTATTAGAACACCATACCAGTAGTTTAACTACACGCTTCTCTTACACATCAACCAACTAACAGAAGTAAGAACACAACATAGAGAACTCATTTGCATAGGTACCCCACAACAAAACATCCACTTGATCAAAACTACAATCGACAAACAAGTGTAATATAAACATTAAGATTTTACAATCCTACCCGACTAGAAACATGGTTACGTCCTCGTAACCTCTTTTAAATTTTCATATACATATGCAACAAAATCATTATCAACCACATGTGACAGGAAAGAATACATGATAAGAGATTGCGCATCAACATTAAGGTCGAAACAAGGTTTTATTAAGGAATTAACTGATTGTCAACAAGTAACATTTATTACTAGCTCATGCGTAACTTAAAAACACAACATCAAACTAAAAGAACAGCAAGAAAGGAATCATGGTTTACACGGTTTCACAACTAAACAAATTTGATGATCAATTATAGACTATGAACGAGCGAGAGCAAAATCAACAAAACAATTTAAGAACTTCTCACATTTGTAAACATATCACAGAAATAGATCTACCACTACCATCTATCACAAACACAGGATCTTATTGACATGTCCATACAACCATTTACTCACTCACTGGTTTAGGTCACGAATTAGGTCGATGAATTTAAGCAATTAACAACATACTCATAATTCGTATTTTAAATTATAAAAATTGTTTGCACGATATCAATTCTGAAAACATGTTTCCCAATAAAAGTAACTACATATGATCTATGACAACGACAACATTACTCCCATATCACCCTATGTTTCACATTTTAGCAACCATATCATTCAATTGTGTCCAAAGAACTTAGTATAATTCATTTTCAGCAAAACAAGTGATATTGTATAAATAGTTTAAACATATACATTTGCCATCATATACTTTGTAGAACACTAGCTATGATAAAAGATTAGCAACTTGAACAACTTCTCTGATTTGCATGATTGAATAATTAGGCAACTCGTAGGCTCAATTAAATGTAACTATAGTGACTATCATTTAAACCAATGCATATCATGTGAATCATCAAAGGGTTATCCCATTATAATTGCCAACATAGTTATCATAAACAATCTTTATTATAAGATAATTGATAGTAACGACTCGAGAATATAGATATGTCAAATGTCGTGCTACAATTGCAAGAATCACTTTGGCACTTTATGACAATATAGTAACGAACATATTCAATAAGGAATAACAACACCGTTTATTATCATGTTATAGGTTTTTGATTCGACTGAAACAATTTAATGCAATGAAAGTTATACGTATAACTATAGGCACACCGACTCACATAAAAGACATTAGAACTCATATGACATTCTACATATGTGAACATTTAGACATACCCATTACTACCATCCATGTGTAAACATTTAAACATAATTATTATAATTATTCATGCGAGTAGATTAGCACAACTAAATTAACTTTTAACGCCATCAACTTACCAAGATATGACAATATAGTTTTATTTTTATATATATCCGACCACTATGAAAATATGATGAACATACTAGCGATATTACAACATGCCAAACATACATAAAATATGCAACAACTGGAGTCGTATAAAATATTTCACCCTCGATTAAGAATCAAATTAAGTTATTCAATTTCACTCATACTATCATGCCAACAATGTTATCAACTAAACTTCAATTTTTATCACTTGTTACGATACATAACTACTGAACATGCGTGCTACTGTCATCGTATAAAACATTATAAGGTCACCTTAATAAGGTTCATGAAATAACCAAACATTTATATGAAAACTCAACATAGATCGCACATTTTTGTGTCATGATTCACCAAGTACTTCCAAAGACCACGAACAAATAACCGTTCGATTAAAACTTGATTCATGTTACTTTTATAAAATACGGAGGGTTAAAACACAGGGGAAAAAGAATTAGGTCTAAAGCACAAGAATTCCATTTTTAAAGAATTTTACAACTCAGTTGGTCCAAACAAGTATGTGACAACAGTTGGTCCGAAACTTGGGTCAGTTTGCAAAACTTACCATTTAATATAGAGATATCAAGAATTTTCGTGGCTTATCAATTTGAAAACATATACGAATCTTCTGATCGATGGAGTTGGAATTATGCAAAAATCATTTATACAAATTAAATGAGAATTTTTACAAAATCGTTGGTCAAAACATCACTGCACAGGAGCTTCCTGACCACGGCCCACTAAAATATTTATTACTCCTAATCCGTATATCCTATAAGTATGAAACCAACGCCAAATGAACACTAACTCACGAGGCTACCTCTCAGAAAATTTTCATCCATAGGCGACAAACAGAAAACGAATGGCAGTAAGATCAATTAGAGAGTAAAATCAAACAAAACGTGTTTCAGCACTAGGTCATTCATTTACTATGTTCCAAGCTCTTACAACCACAATATCGATACTAACCCATCCTAACTTAAATCTCACACTTTGTACTTACGTAAACATCTATCCCATAGCATCTCTAAGCATCTCGATCTACTCCTTACATCTAAATCACGATTGCTATGACTAGAAACATGCAATTCAATAGTGTTTCTCATTACTATCACAATACTATACTAGCATGGCTTCGGGATCACATAACCGCATATCACGAGACATAATAGCACTATCAACACGTCATTCGACATCCATCCAGATAAATATCATCAATTCGCAATTATTTTCACGCTCACGATTACCACAATCCAACACTTCATTGATTATCAACCTGAACTCGAAAATTTATTTCTCATCACCACAACATCATATGATCACGTCATCATTCATACAAATACTTACCGTAATATTGTCCTGTAGCATGGTTAGAATATATGGGTCTCAAGGTGTACATCCACTCGATTATATCCAAGGTTTTCCTTCTAACTACCCCATTCACTCAATTTCCCTCGGGTTACGGTTTGGCGAGAGGGCAAAAGAGCACGTATTAAGGGCGCCTTCTTAACCGCACTGTGAGCTCCTAACAGTTTATTCCCAGGGGTTCATTTTATTTAGACACCTCCTATGTTCATTGGGTTCATTGGTTTAGGCCTGAGGATCGTTCGCTCTGATACCACTTTGTAACACCCCCATTTATTTAAGGGCCTGAACTAGGACTCCTCAGATATATGACGGTGTTACCATCTCGGAAACCCGAGGCAGTAGATAACAAAGGAAAGAAACACAGTACTTTATTAAAATGTTCATAGAGAGGTTACAACTGGAATTTAAACAAAGCCTCCAAAAATATGACCAAAAGATAAAGTCTGATCAATCTACTAATAAGACTAAGGTGGGCTAGGCACTAAGTCAGTCATCCAAGCTCTCTTCCCGGCCAGCTCCCATCAGTCTCTGAAATACCTGTCAATCTGCTCCCCAATAATTGGATCATCACAGGCGTACACGAATACACGGGGTGGTCACCAAGCCGAGTAGGGAAAACAATTAAACAACAAAATATGATATGCATGATCCTCCGTCACTTCCATCTCCATCTCAACTCGTATCTCATATCTCATTTCTCATATCTCATAACCCGGACAACCCAGCCATACCGATCCCCGGTAGACTATATATATCGACCGTAGCCGATCTCGCCACTTGTTGAGGACACCAGGGCAAGTCCTGTAGAACCCGCCTGGGCCTTATCACAACTCACATCGTATCTCAACAACGTCACTCCTACACCATCCTCCAACTCCAATGCATATGAAATGCTCAACAGTAATAATGCAACACAATATGTATATTAATGGATGAAATCATGCCAGCTACCAAAAATGTTGTGATAACATACTCAACACGATCAGTTCAGTCAACCACATTCCAGTATATAAATCATAACATAAATCAACAACCACGAAACAAGTCAACGTTCATAGTTTGGTCATATGAAACACAACAAGTCAACACAACTTAACAATAACGCTGATAAGTCAAGTGTATTTCCCTACCTTTTCGCAATCCAAGCTCACACAAGCAATCAATTATGAACCTTCACATATCCATCACCTACATAACATAATTATATATAATTACCACCTACTCAATCAAATAATCATGCACATAACCTAGACTCATCATAACTTAATAGGAATATCAACTTAAAGAACAAACACGATTTTTCCTGATTTTCCAGCACATGACAGACTCGGAATAAAATACATAACTAATTCCAGAAAAATCAAATTGATACAAGGTCAATTGAATTGGAACCCCATGCGTCTTAGCTACAAATTACATCTAACGTGTTTTTCCCAAATTCCATACTTATCAAGGGTTTCCAGACTGATTTCCAAAAACTGACAGAAACCGTCGCATAAAAAGTATTGATTCATAAAACGAGTTTAAAACATTATTTTTCAGTAATTCCAAATCCTATTATCATCTAGACTATACCAAGATTATGTATGAAGAAGCCTCATAACTGAATCGACATAAAAATTAAGGTTTCAAATCATTTTCCACAACCAAATCAGATTCGCGGACTTTTCAGCGACATGTTCATAAATAAATCACCTAGGATAAACCACAAGGAATTTGACTATGAGATTTTATATGCATAAACTAGACATCAAATAAACAGGACTCTCTTTTCAAACTTTTCGAAAAAAACGAATTTAAAACAGTATAAACAATGGAATAAAATCGACTTACAAACAGGGAATCGAATTAGGTTGGAATCGATGAGCAATCTTCAATCAAATGAAAGGATCGTGTGTGTGTGTGTGTTGGTGTGCGTCGAAAAGAGGGAGGCAGGTGAGATGAGGGTTGTGTAGTGTTAGGGTAAAAATTAGATTAAGAATTAGGTTAAAACATGATGTAGGGTGTTGGGTTAAACATGTTACTGGGTAAACTCCAATGGGTCGAGGGTAAATGGGTTAGCTCACATCTCGAATTCCATGTAAACCCGTCTCAATTAACTTACGAAACAACTCGATCTTACGATACAACGCGAGTCAAGTAAAATAACTTAACGTAATTATCGACTAAACAATTACCCGACTTAAATAGTAATATAAAATACGGAGTATTACAAGAAGCCTCATCACCTGCAATATTAAAGCAAATTTAGGCCGCGTCACGTGACGACTAGCCTTGGTTAAGGGATTTTCGAGCCTTCAAAGCCCTGAAATCGCTCCTTTTCTCGCCATCCTTGGCCATATTCCCACCAACCCGATCACTCATGTGGTAATTAGGGTCAAGTCAAGCCTAATTCCAAGCCTAGTTCCAGGTTCGAGTCGCAATTTCGGCAGCATTTCGCTATAATGGCGATTATGCCCCAGAAAAGTGCCCTGAAAAAGCCGTCACAAACCAAAATTCCGAAATGGTAGAAAGTTTACCCATCATTCAAGGATCCCAAATATCAAGTTTCGCCGCAAATGGGCAATCCTAAGGCTATTTTCGAAGCAATTTACGGTTTAGCTGTGAAACCGTCTCAAAATTCACTCAAAGGCTCAAAACTTGATGAAAATTCGAGACAAATACATGGTTATGTTCCTAATATTACCTACTATCCATTTCTAATGTCAATTTGACAAGGCAAATGCGTTTGGGGGAAAAGCCCCAAATTTTCGATCAAAAGGGTCATAAACCCTAGATTTTTCGGGTCAAAATTGGACGAATGTAGACGATTAATACAAGATTGAGACACATAGCTCGATTAGTCATGATTAATGCGGGCTTTTGAATCAAACCTTGGCGGAAATGGTGAAGATTTGAGAGAGAAATGTGTGATTTATGTTTCGAATAAAAATGAACAAAACCTCCTGATTTTCGCGTTTTTACGCAGGAAAACCAAATTGGGGAATAGACGCAAAGAAAGGGCGCGCGCCTCTTCCAAGAGACGCATCTCTTGCTGCGCCTCTTCCTTTTGTTCCCTCCATACGAATTTTCAAAAATTCGTTATGAGTTCGTTATTTGTGGGCCCATCTTTGGTGCGCCTCTTCCCCGATGTTATTTTTTCTTCTTTTGGTCCGTTTGACGATTTTCTTTCGTTCCGGCCCGCATTTCCAAGACCGCAACAGACTGCCGCATATTATTTATTCCCTCCAAGACCTTCTGCTTGTCGCAACGAGCATCGGTTCCCTCACAGAATTCGACACACCTTCATTATGTCTCCAGCGAGATTAAGCGGATATACTTTCCCTCTCATGACAAGAAGAATCAATTCCCAATCGTGTCTCTAGCGAGAGTAAGCGGACGTACTGTCTCTCTCAAGACGTAAGGATTGACGATCTACCCAAGCGATTTCCCTCAGCCAGTTCCCTTTGTGTCCTCGCTATTCGCAATTATTTCCGAAGACTACCCAAACAGTTTTCTCCTCGGCAGTTCCCGCCTGTGTCCTGCTACTCACCATATTTCTTGTTTCCCCGCGGAGTGCGACAAAGGTGTCGTTCTCCAGAAGTTCCCAAACCAAAGCCTTCTTTCTTAGGTTCGTAAACTCGAAATTAGGATTTTTTAACTATAGGATCCCAATCCTTTTAGGTTCATAAGCCTTCAAGTTCCTAAACCAATAGAGTTCCTATACCCAAGCTTTAGCTACCCTTAAGTTGAACTTACTTTAGGCCTCCTTCCCGTCTATGCTTTCCTTTAGGGTCCCACACCCTAGTACCAATCCTTATATATCTTTTAGGTCTTACCCTTAGCTCCTACGCTTAACCTTAGCTCCTACGCACCTCCAAAAGCATTTCGAGAAGAAGTCTCAGGTATGGTCTCTTCTTATGGCTGGCGAGCCTCCTTACGTAGTCTAATGGACTTTAAACGACCCTCCCCGATAGTCGACAGACTCTAAAATGTTCCCGACGACAGGTCCTTGGCTCAGACCCCTTGAGCCGCCTCGCGTCGCCATAGTCGTCAGGTTGTAATCTTCGATTGACCTTATGGCTATACTTTGACTTTCGCCTTGTCCAAGCCTCAGTCAAAGTGGGGGCTCTGTAGATACCTCATTTCTGCACCTCCCGCAAACCATCCGGTGATGATTGGGCCGCATGTTTGGTACGCGGAACGATTTGTGACAATTCGTAAGATTATCGTCAAGTGATTGCTCAAATATTAATGTCTGCCTCATAGTTGTCATCTACGTCCCGATACGGTCGTTTTGACAGTAATTAGAGTACATTCGGAGTCCGGGCCTAAAACCGTCTCCATTTTCTGATAACCGTTTAATCCCGAGTCAGAATGTTCTGGGATGTTCCGGATATTTCTATTCCATATTTCATAAATTTTATCTTTTAGTAAGTAATTTCCCGTAATATTCACATAAGATATTTAGGAAAATCGAATTATTTCCGTCCTACCATAACTCAAACACGGATATCTTTCTTCTGCAGGAGGAAACCGCTTGGGAACAGACGCAGCAGGTGCTGCGCCTCTTCCAAGAGACGCAGTGGCTGCTGCGCCTCTTCCCAGGCCCTTTTCTGCATGTTTCTCGTATCTTTTTCATATCTTTCCGAGATTCACTTCCAAAGAGTCTCCGAAACCCTAATTCCTTCACGTGATTAGTATAAATAGGAGCCTTCGTTCCTCATATTTCTCACGCGATTGTCCGCCCTTCTCTTCTCCCTTTGCATTCTAGACTTTGTTCTTACTTTTGGCGTCTACGTGCTTGAACATTCGACCACGTAAGCTCGATCCTTCTGAGTACCAGCCTCTCCGTTTGCATGACCGACCAATTTGACCAACTACACCAATAATCAACTTAATTAAATAATCGTTTTCCTCTTACGAGGGCACTTTCTTTGCATTCGCGTCGAGCATCACTAATCGATATCTTAGTCCTTCTCGTTTCGTCAACATGTAAGTCTGAGGGTGTATAATCCTTATTTATTTATTGTATTTATTTATTGTATCACAATTGTAAGATTTACGTCGAAAGTACCATTAAAACCGATTTCTAAAACTATGCTTTAAAACCTCTTTTTATGGATTTCCAGTAGATAACCGTCGAGAAAGGACGCAGCAACTGCTGCGCCTCTTCGAAGGAGCGCAGTTCCTGCTGCGCCTCTTCGTGAGGCTGCCGCAGTTCCTGCTTTCTTTCTTCTTCGTTCGTCCTCTGTTATCCGTCAAGTTTCTTTCTTTTGTCCCGTTTGTTTGTTAATTCTTCATCACAATAGCATATAATTCGCATGTATATTATTTATTATTCGTTCACATGTTTTAATCATCACAAATCTGACTTAAATCCCAAATAATCCGATATTTGCGGGTTTTCGCCATTAAATTCAATCCGGGTTGTAGAGATTCAATTTGTTCAATATTGGGTTTCTGGAATTCGTCTTTGATATAGTTTTCATCTGTTATTTATCATATTTAACGTATATTCGTCATTAATCCATCGTATTTAACCTAATTAATTGATTTAAGTTGTTTAGTTTGTATATATTTTTCACTTCTATCATTAATCCATCTTATGTTAATTCGTTCAATTCCGTCTTTTTCATGTTTTACTGTTTTTACGACTCATTCATATGTTAAATAACACGTTAATCGCTTTCATCCGAGTAAATAATTTTAATCCATCATTAAAATCACCAATTGACATTAACGGCTTGCAATTACGGCTTCCTTCACAAATTAGACCGAGCCAAGGCAGACGCAGCGTCACGCGCCTATTCCAAAGGACGCAGCTCTGCTGCGCCTGTTCCTAGCTGAGTTCTGTCCCTGAACTCCGTCTTTGCTTTGACCTAGTTTAATTAGTTTATGTATAACTAACTATTATCCGTAATATCACGCTAATTCCTGTTCGTTTATTTATTTCTTTTATTCCATTATCCTTTTTCTCAAAATTATCCGTTTTAAAGGTATTTTCGACATAAATCGCCTAATCCAATGTAATTATTGTAATTTTCATTATTGTAATTTATAATTATTGTATTTCTTTTATTGCTTGAATGTTTTCACATGTAATTGAGCATTAAATCCAACTTCGACATTAATTGTATGTTAAACTAATTGTTATCCGACTTAGTATTAATTCTCACATGCTAGGATTAAAACTTGGATGTTGCATTGCATGTATACAATCGACGATATATCGAGTACGAATAACTTCCCTAATCATTAGTAGAGGCCGCTATCGAGGCGGGCGGGATTAGGTGTTCGATCAAAAGAGCTTCCTAATACGTACCCTCACCCCTTACTCCAGATCTCCGTGAACACCCGTGTTCATTGGCATCCACGAGAGTCATTCTAGACATAGAATGCTAAGGGTAACGATTGCTTAGTGTTCATGTCTTTACTTTGTGTCTTAACATGGCACGAGGTATTCGAACGGTTCCAATTTCCCATAAAAATTGGTGGCGACTCCATACAAAAATGCAAACGCTTGTTTCTCTTTTCCAACCCAAGCGCCCCCGTGGGCGGCCCGCTGTCCACACTATGCGCAACCGGTTACGCAGATGCTAGCTTCCAAACGGATCGAGATGATTCAAAATCTCAGTCCGGGTTCGTTTTCACTCTTAATGGTGTTGCGGTCAGCTGGAAGAGTTCCAAACAGAGTGTTGTAGCAGATTCTACTACTGAATCCGAGTACTATGCCGCTTCGGAGGCAGCAAAGGAAGCGATATGGATGCGTCAATTCTTACAAGGGCTTTCAGTAGTTCCTAGTTCGAATGACCCGATCACCATCTATTATGACAATAGAGGTGCCATCTTCCAGGCTAAGGAGCCAAAGTCTAGCAACAAATCTAGACATGTACTTCGGAAAGCTCACCTTTTCCGTGATTACGTGGAGCAAGAAGAGATAGTGATTGACAAGATTGGGACGGATGATAACATTGCGGATCCTCTCACCAAACCGTTGAATTATGATAAGCATGTAGGGCATGTTAATTCCATGGGAATTAAACATGTTCCTGAGTTGTAGTACTTGATTATGGATTTGATACATTATCTTTTTCATATACTATTTGTAACTTCATCGTTTTATATATAATATTTTGTTTTTCATGTGGATTGTACTGACAACTTTGAACGCCACAAAGTGAACTGAATTACATTATATTTATTTTGGTCCATAATCGCCAATGTGAGCTGATAACTCCGGCTATTATATTGTGCATTCGATTGATGGTGGGTTCAACGAGCCATAAGTCAAACGGTTGACTGATCGATCACAGATGCGAGATTATCACGATACCTCGTAGGACAACTTTTTGTGACAACGTAATGGAGTCCTAAATGTTTAATAACATTCGGTGCCAGGTCGTGGATAGGACATCCATTGTGTTCCTCGAGTCGATTCTTTTGACTATCGACTGTCTCTTGAGATTAAGGTAGTTTTTGGGTGACTTTGGTTTCTTTCTCACGGTCCGTGAATCGGAGGCTAAGTAGATTTTTTCTGGGTCATTTCATACTGTGCTTACATCTGCAGGATTCGAGTTGAGGAAAATATCCAACCCTTATCAGGTATAGTTATTTCTCAGGGCGACTCGAGGAGTTGTAACTGAAATGCATGGCCATGCTCGAATGTTGATTCGTTTATCAGTTAAGTTACTCTCTAGTCGGGGAAACCACTCTTGATACAGATCGCTTGTAAAATACGACCTTTGTGAATTCGGATTTGCAAATTGTTTTACATTGAGTGGGAGAAATTTTATAGGATATGAGAATCGGTTATCGCACATACACTTGTGAGGACAAGTGGGAGTTTGTTGGAGCTTGTGTCCTCCACAAATTAGTGTGATAACATTTGTAAATCTCTTACAGGTTCACAAGGGTATACTTCGTATATTTAATCAGTTGATTAACGTTTACCTAATAACGGTTGGCTTGCTAGAAAGTTTGACGTTATTATCATACAGATGGCGGTGATCAACTGGTCCCTAAAGGTCACACCTATAGGACGTGTTTGAGAAATGTGGTCATAGAAATATAATCACATTGATGCCCAAACTGACTAAAAAGTTAGTCAATGTGTAGATGAGACAATTATTTAATGAAAATTAAATAATATTAGTTGAGACGAATTAACTGTCAATTCGTAAATTAAATATAATAAGTTATATTTAGTTAAATATATATAATGTTAGCTTGGACGAATTAATCTGTTAATTCGTAATTAAATATAATCAGTTGTATTTAATATCAACAAGATGAATGTGTCATAGTGGTAATAGTGAGGGTACACAAACCAAGAGGTCTTGGGTTCGATCCTCACTAGATGACAATTCAACACATATTATATATTTTTGGAAAGACCAAAAATACGGAGAATTTTACTCCTTATTTCGGTCAACTTTGGCCGAAAATTAGGAGAGTTTTATCTTTCCTAATTGACTCCAAATTTCGCTCTGTATAAAAAGAAAGGGAGAGAATTATTTCTACCCTAATACTTTTTCTTGACCTTGCCTCCTCTCTCTCATCAGAAAAACACAAAAACAACTAAATTTTACAGAAAATTTTAGATCGATTTCTAGCATAATCAAGGGGCATATCTCATATCGTCTTGGGTGCAACTAATAGGCGAATATCAATTTTGATATTGTTCTTAGGCCATATTTGCTAGGACCGAAGGTTAATTCTAAATCCTTATACTTTGTTTATGTATTTTGTTTATGACCTTTAATCATCATTGTTAAAATTCGTTATAATCCTTCTAGTTTAAGGGAAGTATACAGATTATTTCCCACACAATCGCTATCCATCCTTAGGCCCAAATAAGAATTAGGACCGTTTAGACGGGACGATTGGTCGAATGGGTTGGGTTGGGCCTAGGAAGGCCAAATAAAACGATCTAGGAAGACCGAGTTATGAAAACCGACAATTGTCTTGTACAAACTATTCCCTAACCTTGTTCAAGTTTCACCCTTGGCTACACGTAAGTGTATTATCCCCAGCGGAGTCGCCAAACTGTGGACAGCGGGGGGGCCCACGGGGGCGCTTGGGAGGAAGAGAACAAGCGTTTGCATTTTTGTTGGAGTCGCCACCAATTTTTATGGGAAATTGGAACCGTTCGAATACCTCGTGTCATGTCAAGACACAAAGTAGAGACATGAACACTAAGCAATCGTTACCCCTAGCATTCTATGTCTATAATGACTCTCGTGGATGCCAATGAACACGGGTGTTCACGGAGATCTGGAGTAAGGGGTGAGGGTACGTATTAGGAAGCTCTTTTGATCGAACACCTAATCCCGCCCGCCTCGATAGCGGCCTCTACTAATGATTAGGGAAGTTATTCGTACTCGATATATCGTCGATTATATGCATGCAATGCAACATCCAAGTTTTAATCCTAGCTTGTGAGGAATTAGACTAAGTCGGTGAACAATTAGTTTATCATACAATTAATGTCGAAGTAGGATTTAACGTTCAATTACATGTGAAAACATACAAATGATACAAGAAATATGATAAATATAATAAAATAAAATTACAATAATTACACTGGAATAGGCGATTTATGTCGAAAATACCTTTAAAACGGATAATTTGAGAAAACGAATAAAGGAATAAATTAACGAACAAATCAGAAGGTGATAATACGGTTAATAGTTAATTATACGTAAGCTAATTAAACTAGGTCAAGGCAAAAACGGAGTTCAGGGACAGAATTCAACCCGGAACAGGCGCAGCAGAGCTGCGTCTTTTGGAATAGGCGCAGCAGTTGCTGCGTCTGTTCCTGACCTGAATTCTGGCTGTGAAGCCGGAATTGCGTATTGTTAATAATCGTCGGTGAATTTAAAGATCGATTAAATTATTTACTCGGATGAAAGTGATTAATAGGTTATTTACATGTGAATGAGGGGTCATAAAACAATAAAACATGGATGAGACGGATTTAAGACGGATTAATTACATGGATGAACGATTAATTAATGAATTAACAAATTAAACTAAACAAATCAATTAGACTAATCATGATGAATATATGACGAATTAATGATGAACGTGACAAAAGACAGATGAAAAATATATCAAAGATCGAATTCCAGAAACTCAATATGAACGAATTGAATTCCTACAACCCGGATTGAGTTTAATGACGAAAACCCGCAAATATTGATTATAAGGGATTTAAGTCGAATTTACGATGAATAAAACGTGTTAATGATGAATAATAATATACATGCTAAATTAGTGATGATTATATCGAAGAATTAAAGAACAAACAAATAACGAATAAAAAGCAACGAATTTACAGAGGACGGAGGAAGAAGAAAGGAAGCAGGAACTGCGGCAGCCTCACGAAGAGGCGCAGCAGGAACTGCGCTCCTTCGAAGAGGCGCAGCAGTTGCTGCGTCCTTTTTCGACGTCTGTCTACTGGAAATCCGTAAAAAGAGGTTTTAAACAAAGGGTTTTAGAAATTGGTTTTAATGAAATTTTCGACATAAACCTTACATTAATGATACAAAAAGTAAATAACAATAAATAAAAGAGAGATTTACACCCTCAGACTTACATGTTTGACGAAACGAGAAGGACTAAGATATCGATTAGTGATGCTCGACGCGAATGTAAAGAAAGTGCCCTCGTAAGAGGAAAACCATTAGATTAATTAATTTGATTGATTGTGGAGTTGGTCAAATTGGTCGGTCATGCAAACGAGGCTGGTACTCAGAAGGATCCGAGCTTACGTGGTCGAATGTTCAAGCACGTAGACGCCAAAAAGTAAGAACAAAGGTCTAGAATGCAAAGGGAGAAGAGAAGGGCGGACACTCGCGTGAGAAATATGAGGAGCGAAGGCTCCTATTTATACTAATCACGTGAAGGATTTAGGGTTTCGGAGACTCTTTGGAAGTGAATCTCTGAAAGATATGAAAAGATACGAAAATTACGCAGAAAAGAACCTGGGAAGAGGCGCAGCACCATGCGTCTCTGGAAGAGCGCGCAAAGACTGCCGCGTCTGTTCCCAAGTGGTTTCCTCCTGCGGAAGAAAGATTTCCGTGTTCAAGTTATGGTAGGACGGAATAATTTTGTTTTCCTTAATATTTATGTGAATATTACGGTAAATTGTTTACCAAAGGGATAAAGGTTATGAAATATTTATAAAATATGGAATAGAAATATCCGGAACATTCGAACATTCGACTTCGGGATTTAACGGTTATCAGAAAATGAAGACGGTTTTAGGCCCGGACTCCAAATGTACTCTAATTACTGTCAAAACGACCGTATCGACACGTAGATGACAACTAAGAGGTAGACATTAGTGTTTGAGCAATCACTTGACGATAAACTTACGAACTGTCACAAATCGTTCTGCGTAATAAACATGCGGCCCAATCATCACCGGGTGGTTTGCGAGAGGTGCAGAAATGAGGTATCTACAGCATATCATGGCATACATGATTGATCCAACAGCGGAAGCATAAGGGATCAACTCCATGCGTTCAACATCATGGGGTTCGGAGGGCGATTGAGACTTGCTCAATATTGTCCCAGTTACCATAGGTACCAATCCCCTTTTTTATTTGTCCATGCTGAAACGTCGAAGGATCTTATCAACATAAGATTCTTGACTTAGTGCCAATATCCTCTTGGATCTATCTCTATGGATCCGGATACCTAATATGCGTTGTGCCTCTCCTAAATCCTTCATTTGGAAGTGGTTACCTAACCACTTCTTAACGGAAGACAACATCGGAATATCATTTCCAATGAGTAGTATGTCATCGACATACAAGATTAGGAACACAACATTGCTCCCACTAAATTTCATGTATAAACATGGTTCCTCAACACTTCGAGTGAAACCATTCTCTTTTATCACATGATCGAATCGATGATTCCAACTTCTAGATGCTTGCTTAAGACCATAAATGGATCTCTTAAGCTTGCACACTTTGTTAGGATTTTTAGAATCAACAAAACCTTCGGGTTGTATCATGTACACCTCCTCTTCTAAATGCCCATTTAGAAAAGCGGTTTTGACATCCATTTGCCATATTTTATAATCATGAAATGCGGCAATCGCTAACAAAATCCGTATGGATCTAAGCATGGCTACGGGGGCGAAGGTTTCATCATAATGGAGACCTTGGACTTGGGTAAATCCTTTTTCCACTAGCTGAGCTTTGTAGACATCATCATGTCCTTCTATGCCATTCTTGACTTTGAAAATCCATTTGCATTGAAGAGGTCTTGCCCCTTTAGGCAAATCCACCAAGTTCCAAACTTGGTTTTCATGCATAGAATCCATCTCGGACTTCATGGCATCAAGCCATAAGGAGGAATTTGGACTAGAGATTGCGGCCTTGTAGGTGGCGGGCTCGTCACTTTCTAAAAGCAACACATCGAGTGTTCCATCTTTTTCGATAACTCCCACATATCGATCGGGATGGCGAATAACACGGCCCGTTCTTCTAAGTGGAGGAGAGACAACCGCGTTAGATGACGAAGGAACATCTTCTTGCGTCTCTATATCGGTTTGTGGCTCTTGAACTTCATCAAGTTCAAAATTTCTCCCACTCTGTCTCTTAGAAATAAATTGACTTTCTAAGAAGACAGCCTCGCAAGACACAAACACTTTGTTTTCTTGAGGTTTGTAGAAGTAGTAACCCCGAGAGGTCAAGGGGTAACCTAAAAAGATGCATTTTTCGGATCTTGGGGCAAGCTTGTTGTCGGTCTTTGCCTTGACGTAAGCATCACATCCCCAAATTTTCATGTAGGATATATTAGGAACTCTTCCCTTCCACATCTCATATGGAGTCTTTTCGGTTATCTTCGTGGGACTATTATTCAAAGATCTAATTGCGGTTTGAATCGCAAATCCCCAAAACGAGTTTGGTAGTTCGGTTTGACTCATCATTGATCGAACCATATCAAGTAGGGTTCGATTTCTCCTTTCGGCAACACCATTGAGTTGTGGTGTTCCAGGTGGAGATAGTTGTGATATTATGCCACAACCTTTCAAGTGTGAATCGAATTCAAGGCTAAGATATTCTCCACCACGATCGGATCGTAGTGCCTTTATCCTTTTGTTCAATTGGTTCTCTACTTCGTTTTGAAATTCCTTGAAATTCTCAAAGGCTTCACTTTTATGCTTCATTAAATAGATATACCCATATCTACTCAAGTCATTGGTGAAGGTTATGAAGTAGCCATAATTTCCTCGAGCGGTGATACTCATTGGTCCACATACATCGGTATGTATGAGTCCCAATAGTTCACTTGCTCGTGTCCCTTTACCACTAAAAGGATTTCGAGTCATTTTGCCAAGAAGGCAATATTCGCATCTTCCATATGATTGAAAATCAAATGGTGTAATCACATTAGTCGAAATTAATCTTTTGATGCGATTCTCGTTTATGTGACCTAATCGACAATGCCAAATGAACGATTCATTTGGATCACTTGATTTGAGTTTCTTTGATTGAATGTTGTAGATGTCATTAGTCGGATTCGAGGTTTCTAAAATGTAAATGCCATTAATGGAAGGAGCTTGGCCTATAACCAAGTCGTTCCTTGAAATAGTACAACGATTGTTCTTAATGACAAAACAAAAACCGTCCATGTCTAACAGAGCGATAGAAATAATGTTTTTAGAAAGTGTAGGCACATAAAAACAATTATGTAAATACAACTCAAATCCATTAGGCAAAGCTAATACATAAGTCCCCTTGGATTCGGCCGCTACTCGAGCTCCATTTCCAAGGCGTAGATCCACATCTCCTTTGCTAAGCTTCTTCACGTCTCTTAACCCCTGTAAATGATTACAAAGGTGATAACCACAACCGGTATCCAGTACCCATGTCGTAGTGGAAGTATAATTTACATCAATAACATAAATTTCCATAGGAATTTTACCTTTTGGAACGATGATTCCTTCCCTTATATTTCGCAAATATACGGGACAATTCCTAAGCCAATGTCCCATGCCATACCAATAATGGCACTCATCTTCAACTTGTTTGAAGTTCTTACCTTTCTTTCCCTTCTTCTTGAACCTTTTCCCTTAGAAGCAAGAACTTGATTGCTTGAGCTCCCACTAGTTTTGGCATCTTTCTCTTCCAAAGACAAAGATCCTATAGATTTTATGAGGCGGTCTTCCTGAGACCGGCTCACAAGTGATCTTGTAGTAGTAGTAGGAGGTTTAGAAGAAGTGATGAAGTTTAGGTTTCCATCCGAACCTATCCCAAAATGAAGTTCTCTAGTAGTGTCGAAATCATTGTTGAAGCAAACGTCGTCAAAAACATTGTGGCAACACTCAATAGTTATCGGTGTAGTAGCGTTTGATGGATTCATTGTAATGAACTACAAGCATGGAGCAAAAGGAAATATTAACATTTGTCTTTTAATATCATACTTGTAAATATATTAACAAGATATGAGCATTTATATAGTGACCTCTACCCAACTATTATAAATGACTCCAAGACCCAAATTCATATTAACTTGGGCACGGTGTGGCCGATGAAACCCTTATCAATATAACTCGGTGGACTAACTCTTTAATCGATTCTACTTTTAGAACTCTTGGTCGATTAAATTACACTAATATTTATCTATAGCACAGAACACATGCGACTACGGTCACGAATACTTCCGTTGAGCTCAATCCAAATTTCGAATAAATGTGTCCATGATCCAAACCCACATTAACTTGGGCACGGTGTGGCCGATGAATCCCTCATCAACATGAATTCGGTGGATAGACATTTATCACCCACTTCCCCTACGTAACAAGGTTTGTACCCCGGTGTGGCCGAGTGCACTCCCTCACGAAATAGGATTTCATGGTTTCTACTTTTTGGTAAGGCTAAGTCTCAATTGTTTATTTTAGCGAGAGGTCATGTCAATTTATTATATATCACTTTTTAAGTGAACTAAAGCGGTGAACTACGATAATAGTAATTGACACGGTCGATAAACTCGATTAAAAGATAATGCATGTTTTAGTTATGGCGATTTAGCGATGCATGCAACATATAAATAAAATGCAAAGTATAAATAAAATCCTAGTATGGCCTTCCTAAAATAGTAAATCTAATAAACTATTACAAATTCGGAAACCAACTCCTTTGGCCCCTTGAACTTCGGTCTTGGCACGCATCTCGAGGTAACACCGTCTTCATAGAAACTCCGGGAAATTACAAAGTAATAAATAAAATTGTAAATGAATTACATAATTTCCTATTATACATTTATAATTAAAATTTAAATCTATTAAATTACAAAACGGTGATACGAGATCACAATAAATTACAACCGAATCGATATTCCCATACATTTCGGGTAATATCAATTAAAAACTAAGGCCATACTAAGTAAAATTACATAATTCAAAATTACATAAAATTAAAATATGACAATCATAAATAAAATGCAGCATTATAATATGTATTAACATGCCCAATTTTATGCTAAATCGCCTTTAAGGAACCAATATCGTATATTAATCGGTCTTTTACGGATTTGCGTGATTTAACCTTTTATAATCACAATAATTACATAAATTCATATTTATGTACAAGTTAATTACCCTAACCAACTTAGGACTCAAAATTAGTCTCCACTAACATATTGACAATAATTAACTTATATTTCTTAATATTGTTCATAATTGGGCTTAAAATACAAAATAATGTCATAAACTTCAAATTAAATCATAAAAATTTCAAATAATTTAAAATTTGAAATTTTAAACTCATGAACATTCTGGAAAAATACCATGACACTCATAATGTTCAAAACTTAGGTTAAAAATTTCGAAAATTTATCATGAAAAACAATGTTGCGGTTTATCCGATTTATCAATTATTACCATAAAAATATGAGAAAAATTATTTTTATTAACTTTTCACTTTTAGATCTGAAATATATGATAAAATGCAACATGTGAAGTTTTTCCTTAGTCATGAACTATGTTTTAGCAATTTTTACTAATTAAAGTCACTATTTATGTGATTTTTCATCAAAAATCATAAATCATGCATAAAGACTTCATTATAGCCAAATATTTTACACACATCTTGTAAAATTGCATGTGACAACATACTAAATTTCTATGACAAGATTCGAAATATAACTCATATTAACCTATTTAACCATTTAAATACGATTTTAACTTGAAAAATCCATATTTCGAGCATAACAATTCATTTTATTATGAACATTTACAGGCCATCAGTAGATAATAAATGTGAAAACATATCAAAAAACCACTGAAAAAATCGAAGTTTAGCTATTTTTAGTCCAAAAATGACATTTTATCATAAAATCACATTTTAATGCCATTATTATATAAAATGAACAATAAAAATCCATAAATTAACCAAAATATCCTAAATACATTTTAGGACCAGAAACTTTAGCATGCATAATAAATTTCGTGATATATCATAATAAGCACAAATTTATAAGTTTTGTTTGTTAATCGTATAACTCGGAAAAACAATAACCGATTTGCATGCAAACAACCTAAGGCTCATGATACCGCTTGTTATAAATCATTATCTCATTTTTCGACATATTCATATATGTTACAATTAATTTAGTTATAAAATTAAATATAGATCTTATGCATGCAAACATGAATAAGAATAGAGAAGAAATCGTTTTCCTTACTATAAAATTTCGGATCAAAGGGCACAAGTAAGATCTCCTTCTTACTTGTTCTTGAGCTTTCCTTATTTGGATGAACAAAGATAGAATCCCTCCCAAAGATGAATACCCAAGATAACCTCTTAAAAGATTAATATTACTTGATCTAGAATAATAATAATCTTTACTAAAATTGACCCAAAACTATTGTTTTGTCTCTTGTAATTTCGGCCAAGAGAGGATGATTTTTGGAGTTTTATTTCTCTAGTTTTTCTTAAGATGTTGAGAGAAAAATCTATTTCTTACACTAGAAATTAGAAGAATGTGAATGAATAATGAAAGAACCCATTTGATTCTCTTTAGAGGGCAAAATCGGTGGGTGTGGAAGGGTGCCTTATGCATGGGATTGATTCTCTAACCAAGAATATAGGCATGCAAGGCTAGGTGTAGGTTTTATAATTATGTTTTCCACTTATAAATAATCAACACAATTTTTATCCTAATGCACCCTCCATTTCGGTATACACACATAAAATGGATGAGTCCATTTTATTTGTGATTTTGTCAATATGTCACATGTGACACATTACATGACATCTTATATATAAAATGTATTTTTAACAATTAAAAATCAACATATTAATAAAATATGTCACTTATAAAATTTAACATAGTAATTCACAATTACTTGTACCAAAATGGTTTACCAATTTATAAATCACAACATCTTGTATTTATAATAAATTATTCATTCAGTTTCAATTGTTTCCGTAAACAATAATTTCATCTAAGTAATAAAACAACTCGATTACTTAGACCGTATCTTATTTAATCAAATTACAATGAGACACGTAAATATTACTTCCAAAATCGTTCGTCAATTTTAAGTAATTTAATTAACTCGTATCGTCATACGATCAATTAAATATTCAATTAAGAGTGTTACCCTTTAGGTATGACCTAAGGGGATCAACTGATCACCACCGTCGCACGACAGTAATGTCAAACTCTAGTCAGCCAATCATTACCGATATGTGTGGACCAGTTGACTGTAAAATATTACATCCCACATGTATTCTTAAAAATGAGACTTAAACATGTGATCATCATGATCGACAGTTGTGATCGCATTATTGTCGGAGGACACATATTCCAACAGCAGCATGTGAATAAGTTGTTTGACTGCCTGTAAACGTTGTTGGGACTGTATTGGGAGTCGTTTTGGCATGATTCGGTTGAGTGTGGCAGGGTACTCGACCGAGTAGTGGGAACATGACCACTCGGCCGAGTAGAGTCAGTACTCGACCGAGTGGGACATACTCGATCGAGTATGCTTTATGTGATATTTTGGTCAGCTACTGGAGTCTGAGCACTCGGCCAAGTTGTAACACCCCCATATACAGAGGAGCCTTAACTAGGCCTTCCTTAGCATATAAAGGCATTACCATCTCGGTTGCCCGAGGATAGTAATAATCAAGTGTCGATAAAAGAACTATTAAATTATTTTACAAGCCATCTATCCAACTAATGATATAAAAGATACAACTCAAAGACTACGCGCTATAGATATTAAATCTCGTGGCGACTCATCCCTGCCCAGACTCCAGCTAGCAACACATCAACACCTGCTAAGACAGACTGCTCACCATAGGGGATCACGGCAGACACATAAACGAACAAGACAACCACACAAGGTCAGTACTGAGATAAGACACAACCAAGTTAACCACAACTAACAAAACAATACAACACAAACAATCACGATCAGGTACTCCACTCAATCTCCATCACCGACTGTCCACTGGACCAGCCCTGCCAGTGGGGGACCGCAGCCGTTCCCACCTAAGCCCCGCTCATCATACCGAGCGATAACCCTGTCCCATTAATGTGCACATCCCCTTCCGTGGCGGGTTCCACGAAGGGCGAAACTAGGGCATGAAGCCACTCCCGCAAGTGACTCCACTCAGCCGAGAACGCATCTCGAGAACCACAGACAATTAATCACAATCACAATCACAACATCGTCCGAACCAACCAATTATACTAATTACAGCACAACAACAGCGATACAACGATCGACACACTAGACTATCTACAGAAACTGAGTAGGCGAACCTACCTTTACGCAACAGCAACCAATCCACGCCGACACATGTCATAACCAGCAACCAAGCAAAGCCTATAAGGGCAAAACAACTATCTATTACTATCAAGCAAACACTAATCACAACAATGGGAAAAGTGATGATGATTATGACATACCTATAAGGAGAAACCCGGCAAAAGACCGCTACCCGACTCAAGCTACGCTCTCCTAAGGCACAAGGACCTTCAAAGGGCTTCCATGGAGGTTTTGTGGTGAAGGGAAGGGAGAGAGGCGACTAAAGGATGGAAGGAATGAGGCGGAAATGATATGCGGATTTAACCAAACGCGATATAAAACCCTCGCTGCAAACTCGATACTCGATCGAGTACCCAACCTACTCGATCGAGTGTCCCCCTACTCGATCGAGTACCTAAGCTACTCGATCGAGTAGGCTCTACTCTATCGTGTACCACTTCCAACTCGCAACTCAAGATAACTTTGGTACGTCTTTTTAGGACTATATCCGCTCCCAAGGTCGGTCAACACTGGTCAAAGGGTCTCTAAAAGGACGGGTATTACAGTCTTCCCCCCTTAAAAGAACTTCGTCCCCGAAGTTAAACTCACCTATCCCAACATATAAGACACGGAAAAACACGACACCGCTATTCTTCCCACTCGAGTCATGACTCCCCAGAAATATCATCCCCCCATGTCATCATCATCACTGTCTACGCTCTACTCGTAACGACTCTTACTACCATCATACGCACATTATCACCGTCAACCGTTACTCTATATATATATATAAAACATCACTTTCGCAATGCGAAGCATAATCCACGATCACCCAACATATGGTAACAACTATCAGACTATCAATCCGGAACATGTCTCATATCAACTTTCATGCTGTACAACTAATGCCACCATGTTACTCAACAACGTGATTCACTTATAATTCATTGCATCATAACTATTTCTTCATGACCGCCCATTGAAATATACAACACCTTCACTTTAAAGAACTAAAGTAATCACATATACTTCGGAAATTTTGTAATTAAAGCGAAACATAATACCAATAAGACATTATAAACAAGCAAAATATAATTCAAAGCAGCCTTTTCCTTTCGCGACATTACTCTTCCCCTCTAAAAAGGAACTTCGTCCCCGAAGTTCACCGTCAAAATCACAAGACACATTACCTATTACTTTTAGCATTACATTAGTTAAAAGTTATATTATTTGTTATGGACGTTACTTACTAACTATGTGCTCGATAACCTAGAAATCATACACAAATCACCGGAATAACTAGCCGCCGTTGATAAAGCATATTAACATTGTATGTCCAAATGTAAGAAAGGATGTAACTTCAAAGGATAGATGGAGATATGGCATATGTAATATTAAAACAACAAGAAATCATCACCACTTCACTATTTGTTACAAATAGGTACATAGAAAACTCAAGCACGACTTCCAACATATAAAATTAACGGTTCCTAGATGTTATTAAGCACTAACACCCACGTTAAATATCAAACTTGTAATTGTAAAACAATTGCGCACTTTCAATTTTTGAAAACCTCCTATAACAGTGCTACTCGATCAAGTATGTGAGGGTACTCGATCGAGTGCCATGCTACTCGATCGAGTGTCTTGGCTACTCGACCGAGTAGCCCGAGTTCAGAATGCTTTCTCTCTTCCTTTCCTGCAGCTACTCGACAGAGTACGGGGTACTCTGTCGAGTACCTACAGGCCAAGTTTCTTACACAACCTGTGATAAACCAACATATATACGCATGACCGTCACATAAATTGAGTCGGGCCGATGTTCCGACTTCCAATCATCCTGCAATAAGGTCAAAATAGCAAATCCGGCCTTATGGCCAACAATACAAGTTCATAAACCGTGTCTCAATAAAAGAAAAACAACTACTGACATCTAACAATACTACCAACATAAACTACCATAAACAAAGATAAGAATAAGGAGTGTCACTTCTCCTGCTGCTGCTGATCAACCATCACCTCATCATCACCCCCACAACCCCCAGGCATACCTGCACCCGATGAACCGACACCTGCATCAACTCCTGCTCCTGCTCCCGGGCTCACATACCATGGGGTCAAGCCACCGTAGGCAAAGGACTGAGGTGTCCCCCACGTCGAATGTTCCACCCCGTAGGATTGGAAAACCCCTGAATAGTCCCCAACTCCACTCCACCAAACTGGGTGAGGTCCCTCGGTCCCTATCCCCTGAATGTACGCCATCTCGTGCATGTTCCTGAGTGTCAAGGTAGATGACAACCGCTCTGCTAAGTAGCTGGATCGCGTCTCCGGGGTGTCGAGGTAAGGGTAGCACTGGAAAGGATGCTGCTGCTGCTGTGGCGCTACCGGCTGTGGCCTAGTCTCCGAGGCCCTCACCCTCACTCGACGGGGTCCTCTCCCCAACCTAGGTCTCTCCACCACCGCAACTCCCGCATTCTCGCCCTTCGTCGGCTCCGGCATCACCTCGATAATGGTGTCGTCGATGAGATAGGTCTGCAGTTGGCGGGGTCTATCCTCATCCTCCTCCTCCTCCTCCTCATCGTCCACATCCACAGCCACTACCGCCGGCTCTAAGGGCTCCGTCGGTGGGAGGTGCTGAGGAGCTGGAATTTTCATCCAACTCATGCCTCACACTCTCCACGCTAGCCTACCGTCAGCCAAGGTCCTCAACCACTTCAGGTCGAGATAGTAGTCACGGTCCATGGTAGGCACTGGGGTAGCTAGAGGCACGTACTCCGAAGAAGCCTCAAAAGAGGTTAGCTTCTCAGCTAACCGAGTGGCGATAGCGCCACAACTCAGGTACCGGGAAGAGGCAGAAGCCATCAAGGCAAGGGCAGCACAAACTATAGAAGGAGCATTAAAGACCACTTTCCTGGCCCGCTCCGGGTTGAGGTAAGACATCAGAAGCAAGACCTCATGATTATTCAGTTTCGATATCCTTTGTCATCATAAAGGATGTTCGAAAGAGAACGGAGAAAGACCCTCAAGGTAACATGTTGAACGTCATTAATCAGCATGTTGCTCGAGGTGGGAGCTTGCTTTCCCGTCGACAAGGCATCGGGCGGCACACCGCACTTACTGGAATATCGGTGATAGAGTCCTTGGGAGGCTTGGCCAACCCAAGGTGAGAGGCAAACAAATCCATAGTCAACAGAAAACTGGTATTCATTAACCTAAACTCAACGGTCTGGCCCGCTGGGTCATAGCTAAAGGAGCTCATAAACTCCAAAGTGAGGAAAGGATAAGTATGTTTCCTCAACCTATACAAACCCGTAAAACCCAAAGTCTCGAATATGTGACGGACATCCGTCTCTATTTCCAAATCCTCCAGCAAAGTGGTGTCTATACACCTCGTAGGTCTCATCTTACATTTTTGTAAGGCTACAAAACGCTCTCTCTGCTTGAAGTCGACAAAAACGACATCGGGGTACTCCGAAACTGCGGGTACCACATGTCTACTACCCTCCCCAGGTTCGGGCTGTGAAGCCCTTCCCCGTTTACTCTGACGGTTCCCTGTGGTCGGTCTCGGCATCTGTTTCGGCACATGGTGTAAACAACTTTGTATAAAACATGTAAACATATACTTCATGCATTTTGAGTTCTATACACTCAGCAAAGTTCACTAACTCATCAACCAGTTTGATATTTGAAATGCATGACTCATGCCATTAAACTTGAATGTTCAACTAGATACACACATTTCACCAATAGTTTCCTCGAATTGATATGCATAAACTCAGTTTACAACTACTCACAAACCACGGCTATGAAAAATTTATCATGGTGAATACACATGTTCAACGAATTCCACTACCCTAGCATGATTCTAAGGCTACTCCACAACATTTCCAACAACATGTGAGGCAAGTATACAAGTTCGCGGAGAAGTAATTTAGGACATATGATCATCATCTTCAATATTAGAAAAAGAAATTAACTCAGGTAAGCTTGTCAGATGGTCTCTACAGCTGTGACTATTTCGACATGTTCTTCATCATTTATCATTATTACTATCATATTGAAGTTCAACCTTTACTTAAGCATTCATATACAATGCCAAATTTCACATATAAATCACGAATTTCCACTTAAGGCACTTTTAAGATGGAATTTTAAGGCAACTTTCTAAGGTGAAAATCATCAAAATTCATTCTCCAACATGATACAAACAATGTATAATACTTAATTCCATCATCTAATCAATGTAAATCAATCAAAAATCAATTTCAATTTTGTAAACCCTAGAATTTTCGGCCCCCCCTAATTGCAAATTTCTAGTCTAACTTACAGCAATTAATCACCAACAAACACGAAAAGTGGGCATGTGAATCATATTTCAACCATTAAAAGTAACAATCTATCCATACAAATCGAAAATTTCAGATTACATAACCATCCTCAACAAGTTTAAAGCATAAAAACATAGAAATAGAGAAGAAATCATACCTTGATTAAGTGATAAAGTAAGTGAACGAAATTAAACAAGAAAAATTAACCCCAAGAATCACTACTAACCCAAGAGTATGAGAGATTTTGAGAGGAATGAAGGTTTAGGTGTGTCGAAATATAGATGAAGAATAAGGAGAATGGGAAAGAATTGGGGCTTTAAGAAACCCGTATGTTTCACTGCACAGTGACCTACTCGATCGAGTGCCTAGGGTACTCGATCGAGTACCACCCTACTCGATCGAGTAGGAGCCATTTCATCGAGTGTCTGCAGAAATTTCCGCATCCCGACGTCATAGCTTCCTAACTTGATCAAGTGAGGTCTACTCGGTCTAGTAAGCACCCGCACTCGGTCAAGTGTAGTTAACTACTCGGTCAGAAGAACTAAGTAACTTTGAAGATACCTGCAAAACAACACTGCGTGTCGATTTCCAAACTAAGTTCGGAATTCGGTACTAATTATCACATTCAATCACGTTTTACAATCATTACCCACGCATAACATATCGCCTTACTAGTAAGGTGCATGCCACACTACGCTACACAATTACCCAACTCGGTTTACCCGCGGCCGAGTCATTCATAAACATAATCATGCCATCATGTAATACTTGAACTTACTTTATACATTACTACCCATTTGCGTTCATTCAACTTGAAACATGTAAATAACATTAATTCATTCTTTCACATGACATATAATTGCATATACTTCATAACAAGTTAGTCTATCACTTTCCACATTCAATCATAGTAAATCATCTTACACAAATCAATTATTATGCAGCGGAAAAATTTCAACCAATAAACAAGGTATTACCGCATCACTATATGCCATGCCTCAAATTACAACTTAACTATTCTATAACTATCATCATAGCAATTACGATATAACTCATAAGCTCGTATATGACTACCGTATACTCATAACATATACCAACACTTTCACTTTTCATGTCCCGACATTCACTTTCACATTCTCACGCATCTCTACTACGTAACTTTTATCACGTATCTTATAACTATTGTGTAGGCTTACTAATCACGCCAAGAACTTTACGAATGCCACCAAAGATTACTTGACACGGCCTAAATGCCACTATCACACCTATTAACTCTAGCAACGACTTAACCAGAGGCAACTCCGACTCAGTTAACATACATATCACACATACACACACGGACTCCACATTCCCATACCATGTGACTGGCTTAAGTGTCACGGGGCCAAGATTTTGAAATGAGGGCGCCTACTCACCCAAAATCTAGCATCAGCGGGGCTCCCATTACACATACACCAGGTTCATTTTTATTAGACTCACTACGTTCATTATTTTCATTTGTTACAAGTTCCAAAATCGTCGCTCTGATACCACTTTGTAACACCCCCATATACAGAGGAGCCTTAACTAGGCCTTCCTTAGCATATAAAGGCGTTACCATCTCGGTTGCCCGAGGATAGTAATAATCAAGTGTCGATAAAAGAACTATTAAATTACTTTACAAGCCATCTATCCAACTAATGATATAAAAGATACAACTCAAAGACTACGCGCTATAGATATTAAATCTCGTGGCGACTCATCCCTGCCCGGACTCCAGCTAGCAACACATTAACACCTGCTAAGACAGACTGCTCACCATAGGGGATCACGACAGACACATAAACAAACAAGACAACCACACAACGTCACTACTGAGATAAGACACAACCAAGTTAACCACAACTAACAAAACAATACAACACAAACAATCACGATCAGGTACTCCACTCCATCTCCGTCACCGACTGTCCATTGGACCAGCCCTGCCAGTGGGGGACCGCAGCCGTTCCCACCTAAGCCCCGCTCATCATACCGAGCAATAACCCTGTCCCATTAATGTGCACATCCCCTTCCGTGGCGGGTTCCACGAAGGGCGAAAATAGGGCGTGAAGCCACTCCCGCAAGTGACTCCACTCAGCCGAGAATGCATCTCGAGAACCAGAGACAATTAATCACAATCACAACATCGTCCAAACCAACCAATTATACTAATTACAGCACAACAACAACGATACAACGATCGACACACTAGACTATCTACATAAACTGAGTAGGCGAACCTACCTTTACGCAACCGCAACCAATCCACGCCGACACATGTCATAACAAGCAACCAAGCAAAGCCTATAAGGGCAAAACAACTATCTATTACTATCAAGCAAACCCTAATCACAACAATGGGAAAAGTGATGATGATTATGACATACCTATAAGGAGAAACCCGGCAAAAGACCGCTACCCGACTCAAGCTACGCTCTCCTAAGGCACAAGGACCTTCTAAGGGCTTCCATGGAGGTTTTGTGGTGAAGGGAAGGGAGAGAGGCGACTAAAGGATGGAAGGAATGAGGCGGAAATGATATGCGGATTTAACCAAATGCGATATAAAACCCTCGCTGCAAACTCGATACTCGATCGAGTACCCAACCTACTCGATCGAGTGTCCCCCTACTCGATCGAGTACCTAAGCTACTCGATCGAGTAGCCTCTACTCTATCGAGTACCACTTCCAACTCGCAACTCAAGATAACTTTGGTACGTCTTTTTAGGACTATTCCCGCTCCCAAGGTCGGTCAACACTGGTCAAAGAGTCTCTAAAAGGACGGGTATTACACAAGTAGTCATTACACTCAACTGAGTGGATTGTACTCCACTAAAGACCTCTGTGTACTCGACCGAGTACCTCTTTGGCGGACGTGATTTTTCTTTTGATCCGTAGGCTATGTGCTTACGTTTGTGTTGGTTATTGAAGCTCAAAATGTCGCTAAAGAGATCTGCTGCATACATCAAGGCCTCTGAGATGAGCCTAGATGAGATTGCTAGGATGATCGAACAACAAGAGGCGCTCACCGAGGCCCTAAAGAATGTACGGAAGGGAATGAAAGTAGTTGTTGATGCATCTCGGATGAGCACCATTACTTCCCACTTCAACCCTACTAACTATAAGGGCACAGGCGAGCCGAAATTGCTCGACAACTGGCAACGGGAGATGGAAAATTTTTTGGGGGTTGTTAACTGTCCAGATGACATGAAAGTGGAACAGGATAAATTTTACCTGAGGGACGAAGCTCAGGTGTGGTGGCACCATGAGAGGGAGGCCGCACGTGAGTATTAAGAGAGCTTAGGTGAACCCGCGATTCCTTGGGCGGAATTCAAGAAGGCAATGAGGAATCACTTCGTTCCAGAGCATATCCTTAGCAAGTTGAGGGCCGAGTTTGACACTTTTGCTATGAACGTGGCTGTGTACTATCACAATTTCAATGAGTTGTCGCGCTATGCGGAGGACATGGAGCTGAGTCAACTGAGTCTGGCTCTCCATTTTGAGAGGGGGCTGTCACTGAGGATTATGGAGAAGCTACCTGCTGTGGTGATCTCAGACTTAAATGAGGTTTACGAGAGAGCGGGACATGCTTAGAGGTTGGTTGGCATGGCAAAGGAGGCCAAAGAAAAGGGAAGTGAGAAAAGAAAGGCTGATAATGAGGGTGGTAACCAGCCAAGCTTCAAGCGTGGTAACCACAACCAGGTTAGATCTTATTATGGTGGGTCTGGCTTTAGTGGGGAATCTCGATGTTTGGGAAGAGGTATCGGAGTACGAGTGACAACTCTATCTTACACTACTTCAACTGTGGCAGGATAGGCCACAAGCGATTCGAGTGTAAGAGTGCTGGGGAAGGAAGCTTCCAGCGATCATAGCAAGGGAATTATTCGCAGGCTCCGAGTCAGAGAATGGCGAGTAACATGCTAGATGGGTCATGGAACAGTCAGGGTGGTCAGAACAACAATTATAGCGGCTATAACCGCAATAATGGTGGATTTTATCAACGCCCGAACAACAGTGTAAACCAGAATTCGGCGGCCAAGCCTACTACATCGGCGACTACGGTACAAGGGGGAGGTCAAAAGAGTAGCGGTAAACTGTTTATGATGGGTAAACAGGCGGCCGAGGATGATGCACAAGTCGTCACTGATACTTTTCTTGTTAGTCATAAACCAACTTTCGTTTTGTTTGATTCAGGGGCAACCCATTCGTTTGTGTCTAGAAGTCATGCTTTAACAATAGGTTTGGGGGCCGGGGATTTGAGTTGGTAAAAGATAATGTGTTTATACCATTAGGGGAGTCAGTGTCATGTCATAAGTTGTACAAAGGAGTGTCTATGGTGGTTGGGCAAGTAGACTTACCAGTTAACTTACTTAAGTTTCCTATAGATGGGTTTAAGGTCATTGTCGGGATGGATTAGTTGGGTAAGTATGCGACAAAGATAGACCGTCGTCAGAAAAAGGTGTCTTTGAAGGGTCCCAAGGGTATTAGAGTGTCATATCGGGGGTTTGTGGTGAAACCCAAGGTCAAGATGATTACAGGTATGACTTTAAAATCATGTTTGAGGAAGGGATGTCCTCTGATCCTTTGTCATGTGAGGGATACTCGCATGGAGAAGCCATCATCAGCAGAGATACCAGTTGTGGGTGAGTTTGACGATGTCTTTCCGAAGGAGATATCAGGGTTATCTTATAAGAGGGACATTGACTTCAGTGTAGAGCTTAAACTAGGGACGCGGCCTATATCTAAGGCTCTGTACCGTATGGGACCAAAGGAGTTGGAAAAATTAAAGAAATTGCTGAACGAGTTGTTAGATAAGGGATACATTCGACCTAGTGTAACGCCTTGGGGTGCGCCAGTTTTATTCGTGAAAAAGAAGGACGTTAGTATGAGGTTATGCATCGACTACGAAGAGCTAAACCATGTCACCGTGAATAACATGTATCCTTTACCGAGGATTGATGATCTTTTTTACTAGTTGAGTGGAGCCGGGGTATTTTCAAAGATTGATCTAAGATCGGGTTATCACCATTTGAGGATTGCGGATGAAGATATTCCTAAGACAGATTCCGGACGCGGTATGGTCATTATGTGTAACACCCCCTTCTTACCCGGCCAAGGTAATTGGGAGATGTTACCATCTCGGTTTCCTGAATAAGTGAAATCGAAATTACAATAGTGGAACTCTTTATATAAATAACAAGTTTCGTGATTACAAAACAAAGAATGAATAAAATATGAACTATACAACTTGACTACCAACTATGTTATCTATCAACTATCCAAGTACTCGACTCCAAGTCCAAAGCGCGGCCTGTCTCCCGCTTGACACCAAAACAACATGTAATCAACCTACTCCCCATATGATCAGAAATATTATATAGATCGACACAGGCCACCCCGAAAATAGGTGACAATTACACGGACACACAACACGCCAGTTTCAATAAATAAACATAAGACACAACTTGATGAATAAATATACAACATGCAAATTGTTAGGCCTGATATTCCCGCAATATACTCAGGGTACGATCATGCCTGGCCTGACAATCAGGACAAAAGCTTCAGGATAGCTCAAGCTTGGCACCAGGCAGGAGAGGATAACAGTCAAATATAAAGATATTATTTGACCAAGTCAACAAGCATTATATGGAATAATTTGGTAATTAAACCAGAAATTAAGGAGAATATTTGGTCATTATTATGGAGCATTCATCCGGCTAATTAAGCGCATTGAAGATAACAATTAATGGCGTCATTAAGAGAGAATCTTATGCCATCAAGAAGGACGATTATGCGGATATATGGAGATTACTATGTAAAGAAGGTTGAAGACCATTTGAAGACAGAATCCCATTCTACCATACGAGACAAGATTATCAGTTCAACATTTACAATACTTAAAAACAAAATACGTTGTTTGGCATAAGATACAATTATTCTCTAAATATTATAGTGAAACCTCTCCTGGCTTGGTGCCCGTGGTTTTTTCCCATTCAAGGGTTTTCCACTTACAAAAACCTCTCCTTTTTCTTTACGTTTTTTCAAGCCTGCCCTGCAGCCATACATAAGATAAACGAGCTAGTTAACCCTGCTAACACTCTACCCTGACCTGATTCAGCCCTGCGTGGAATCTAGACAAAACAATTGGCGCCCACCGTGGGGGCATCTAGCTCATAGAAAATCCAAAAAGAAAATATAAATGGCCACCCCAACCGTAGAAGAAAAATTGGCTGCTGCATTACTAAAAGTGGCTCAATCCGAGGCTGAAATCTAACAATTGAAAGAGTCTGAGTCAGCCTTAAAGCAGAAGTTGGAGAAATCCAAAGGTTCAATCTCCAAAATCCATCCAAGAACCCCATTCTCATCAATTATTAAACACTTTGACTTATGAAACTTTGGAAGTCCAAGTGGTGCCAAGAAAGTGATCAACGTTGATGATGATGACACTCCTAAAGATGACAATGAAAAGCCTAATGAAACAGGAGCAGCCGTCATGATGGAAATAGTCTAGGAAATTAAGAAACTCAATGAAAAATTCGAAAAAATACTTGGAGTACCTGCCAGCATGGAGGAAGTTGCCCCAGAGAGTTATGCTAACTCACCCTTCATAGACGAGATAGCCAGGGTGGATCTCCCCAAGAAATTTGTGATTCCATCTATAAGGAATTATGATGGGATCTCAGATCCACAGAACCATGTAGCCTTCTACAAACAAAAGATGTTGGCTGCATCTATTCCCAGTGAGTTTAGGCAGGTTTGCATGTGCAAAGGATTTGGAACCACCCTGACCGATCCTGCACTGTAGTGGTACATTTACCTGCCAAATGGAAGTATCAAATCCTTTGCTGACCTGATCAATACGTTCAACCAGCAGTTCGCCAGCAGTAAGGAATTTGAAAAGCGTTCCAGTGACCTATACAGGATTACCCAGATAAAAGATGAGAGCCTTAGAAGCTTCCTTGCTAGATTCAACAAGGAAAAAGTATCAATTCCCAGGTGTGACATCGGCACAGTAGTGGAAGCATTCAGGCAGGGATTGGTACCCAACAGTGATCTTTATAGTGAATTAACCAAGAATCCTTGTCACTCCTTCGAAGATGTCCAGGCAAAGACGCTTGCCTATATCAGGCTAGAGGAAGACAAGAGTTACAAGTTTGGAGGATCCTGCAATACAAAAGACTATGATAAGCCGAACAGGAAAAGCGGCGGTAGGAGCAATAACTACAGGAGTGGTCCATATACCAGGCCTGATCAATCAGAAGTCAACCTAATGCAAGAACAGCAAGGTAAGGCTTAAGTTCATCCACCCATCTCTGAACATAACTTTTGTGTTGATATTACAGGCTTGATCCAGCGACTGGACAACATGGGACTAGTAGTCAGGTGGCCCAGAAAGTTAGACAACCCGAATCCAAGGAAGGACCATACCAAATGGTGTGAATTTCACATGGATATGGGGCACACGACAGAAGATTGCTTTACCCTCAGAAAGGAAATAGCCTACATGTTGAAAGCCCGGATACCTCAAAGACCTGATCAAAGCCAGGGGCAAAATTGAAGACCCCAGCAAAAACAATCAGGAGCAGAAGCAGGAACGCAATCTCCCTCCACCACCTCCACTCTACGAAGTAAAATTTATAAATGGTGGATCAGAGATCTGTGGCCTGACCAGTTCAGCAGCAAAGAAAATAGCCATGACTCCTCAAACTAAGTCACCTTGCAAGCCTGACAACGTACCACCCATCACATTCAATGATTGTGATTTGGTAGGCATTCCTGGCATTCACCATGATGGCCTGGTAATCTCCATGCAAATTGGAACCGCCAATGTAAGAAGGATCTTGGTAGACGGAGGCAGCTCAGTGAACCTAATCATGCTAGATGTGCTCAAGGCCATGAAGATCAAAGAGGATTAAATCACCAAGAAGTACAGTGTCTTGGTAGGGTTCAGTGGCGAGACGAAGAACATATTGGGAGAAATTTATCTCCCTACCTATGCTGAAAGTGTTGCATCCTATGAAAGATTTGGAGTCCTGGACTGCCTATCCTCTTACTACGTCATCCTTGGCAGACCTTGGATTCACAATGTCAAGGCTGTCCCTTTAACTTATCATCAATGCATCAAGATACCAACAGATTGGGGAGTGCAACTATCAAAGGTGAGCATAAGTCAGCCCAAGAGTGCTATACCGAGGCCCTAAAGCCTTCCAAGGCAAGTAAGTCCCTCGCATAACAATTACCGTACCCTATTAGGAGCACGTATGTGACGCCACCTAAGATGTAAACGGATCAGGTAATCCTCAACCCTGAGTATCCTGACAGGTATGTTTTAGTTGGCTCTGATGCCCCTAACTCAGTCAGGCCCGAGTTAGTAAGTTTCCTTAAAAACAAATCTTCCTACTTTGCTTAGTCTCACTTTGATATGACTAGGGTTAGTGTTGATATTATCACTCATAAACTTAATATTGACACATATTTTAAGCATGTACAATAGAAAAGACAAAAGTTTGCACCTGAAAGAAACGTCACTATCAATGAAGAAGTGGACAAACTCCTTGACATGGGCATGATCAAAGAAGTAATGTACCCTGAATGGCTAAAAAACGTAGTGGCCTGAAGAAAACGAATGGCAAATGGAGAGTCTGTGTGGATTACACTGACTTAAACAAAGCCTGTCCGAAAGATCTATTCCCTCTTCCACATATTAATGCCATGGTAGATGCAACAGCAGGACACGAAATGCTCACATTCATGGATGCTTCCAATGGATTCAATCAGATAAAGATGTACCATGCCGACCAGGAGAGTACTACATTCATTACTGACCGGGGCATATATTGTTACACTGCCATGCCATTCGGTCTAAAGAATGTAGGGGCAACATACCAGCACCTAGTCAACATGATGTTCAAAGAGCAGATTGGGGACACCATGGAGGTATACATTGACGACATGGTAGTAAAGTCCAAAAATGCACAAGATCATGTGAAGCGTTTGGAACATGCATTTCAAATCCTAGAAAGATTCAACATGAAGCTCAACCCTGCAAAATGACACTTTGGAGTTTCTGCAGGTAAGTTCCTAGGCTATATGGTGACCAAAAGAGGCATAGAAGCCAACCCTGAACATATCAAGGCTATACTAGAGTTACAATCACCCAAGGGTGTCAAAGACATTCAAAAATTGACAGGAAGGGTAGCTGCTCTGAAGAGGTTCATATCCAGATCATCTGAAAGGTGTAAAACATTTTACAACCTACTCAGAAAAAAATAGTAGTTTCAATGAACCCCTGAACATGAAGAAGCCTTTCAAGATTTAAAATTATATCTCTCATCTTCACCTCTATTGGCCAAGCTAAAAAAAGGGATAGCCTCTTTCAGTATATCTCTCTGTCACTAAAACCGCGGTAAGTGCAGTCTTGGTAAAAGAACTGGAAGGCCAACAACACCTTGTCTATTATGTAAGTAAAAGCTTACTAGATGCAGAAATGAGGTATGGCTTACTTGAAAAGTATGTTTTAGCTTTGATCATGTCATGTGCCATGTTGCGTCCTTATTTTGAGTCTCACCCTATAATAGTTAAGACCAACCTACCCATAAAGGTTGTCCTACGAAAGCCTGAACTATCAGGCAGGATGGCCAAATGGCCAGTCCAGCTTAGTACCTATGATATCACCTTTGAACCTAAAATGACAATCAAATCACAGACCTTTGCAGACTTTATGGCTGATTTCAGCCCTAACCTAGAATCAGACCTGGCTAAAGAAGTCAATCAGTTAGAAAATAAAACCCCGGACCAGCAGTGAACCATGTTCACTGATGACGCATCAAACGTAAGGGGCACAGGGTTAGGATTAGTGCTAAAATCGCCACAAGGGGACACTATAGCCCAGGCTGTGAGTTGTGAGTTCAAAGCTACTAACAATGAGGCTGAATATGAAGCCGGCATAGCAGGACTCAAGGTATGTCTAGACCTCGGTGTTCAAGACTTAAAGGTAAAACTGATTCGCTTTTAATTTCAAATCAAATAAAAGGAATTTATACAGCAAAGGATAAAAAATTATTTTATATTTAAAATATGCTAAAAAACTTTGCGATAAATTCATTTCATTTGACATTGAGCAAATACCAAGAGACCTGAATACCTAGGCTGATGCTCTGGCCAACCTTGGTTCAAATTCCACACCTACTATTTTTGATAAGATACCTATCGTTCATATACTTGAACCTGCCATCATCAAACCCGAACAAGTTAGTCCTTTCAACACTGATAATGACTCTTGGACTAAACCCTACTTTGACTGGTTCCTACGAGGTGTACTACCTCAAGGCAGACACGAAGCCGGAGCATTTAAAATAAGGGTCTCTTCTTATTCCATCATCAATAACACTCTGTTTAAAAGATCTCAGGCCGGACCCTATCTAAGGTGCCTTGAACCACATGAAGCCAATCAATTACTTCAAGAAATTCATGAAGGATATTGCGACAACTATAAAGGATGAAGAAGTCTAGCAAGAAAGGTACTCAGGACTGGATATTACTGGCCAACCCTGAGGGCTGACTGTTTAGACTATTGTGCAAAGTGTGAAGCCTGCCAAATACATGCCCCAATTATTCATCAACCATCAAAACTACTACATTCAATTTCTGTACCCTGGCCATTCATAAAATGGGGCATGGATATAGTAGGAAAACTCCCAGTAGCCCCAGGCCAAAAAGTGTTCATGTTAGCCATGACTGATTACTTCTCCAAGTGGATTGAAGCAGATTTTTTTAGGCATGTTACTGAGAAGAAAGTGATATCCTTCATCAGGACAAATATCATATGCAGGTACGGAGTCCCCTTAGAGATAGTCTATGACAATGGCACTAAGTTCGTTGGAAAAAGAACCAAAGCTTTTTGTGAGGAATGGAATATCAACCTGGTAACTTCAACCCCTGGCTATCCAAAAGCAAATGGCCAGGCTGAATCAAGCAACAAGGTAGTCATCAACTGCCTGAAAAAGAAGCTGAAGAGTAGACGAGGCAGATGGGCTGAAAAACTTCCACTAGTACTCTTGGCGGACAAGACAACTCCAAAGACATCAACAGGCCAAACACCTTATTCCCTAGTATATGGGTGTGAAGCAGTCATCCCTGCAGAAGTACATGTGCCAACCTCAAGATACAACCTAAACAACATCGAGGCAAATGCCGACCTCATGCAAGATAGTTTAGTCCTGATAGAAGAATTGAGAGATTCTGCCAAAATCCGGATGGCTTCATATCAACAAACAGTAGCTAAAGCTATAACAAGAATGTCAAAATTAGAGTTTTCAGGGAAGAGGACCTTGTCCTACGAAAAGTATTCCCAAACAAAAAAGAAAAATCAGCAGGCAAGTTAGCCCCTGCATGGGAAGGTCCATATTTAATAGACTCAATCGTCGGATATGGAGCATACATGCTACAAACCTTAGAAGGAGAAATGATCCTAAGGTCTTGGAATGTAACTCATTTGAAACTATTTCATATATAATTCTTGGAACAAAACAGCTATAACCTGTCCTGGCAAGGTAAAATTCAAATTCAAACTTGTAATTATTTGAGACATCTACTCCTGCTCGCTTTGCCTGGTAAAATTACTTGCCTTATATGATCAACATGCAAACTCTATGTGTACCCTGTATGAAAAACTTATGTGTTCTACCTAGCTTATATATATATACTTTAATATAATACTTGAATCCTGAAGAAATTATACATGAATTGTTGTTACATGAATAAATTCTTCAGGATTGAGGGCTACCCTGTTATAGCTGTACTTTTTGAAGTACCTTTTAAATTTTTCTGCACCCTGTCGTGCCCAAACGAAGGTTGGTAACCCACGCCAGATACGGTAAATATAGGCATAAAATAATTGCCAAACACAGGTATTTACTGCACACCTCTACAACGGCTGGACGCAGCACTGTGATGTGTAAGAAGGTGAGAGACCCTGACAATCGTCCAAATGTCCTCCCGACAGGCTGAATACCAAGCCTTCTAGCCAGGCAGCGGACAAAAGCCCTCCAGTCAGGCCGGATCCTACCCACTTTAATCATAACAGAAAAGCTGCATATGATTAAAGATTTAATAAAACATAAGACAGGTTAATAGGTTGAAGAACTATGAAACAGGTTAATAGGCTGAAAAATATCTTTAAACAGGTTAACAGGTTGAAGGAAAACTCATCAACATAAGAAGCAATAAACTAAGAAATCAGGCAAGCCAGAAATAAAAAAGCAAGCCAGAATGGCAAACTTGCTATCATTACCAAGCCCTCACCCCTAGGGCAAAGGCAACGAAGAGTTTAACTTATCAGGGATACCTTCCCTAACAAGAGGAACCAAAATACCATATTTTTTATCCAGGGACATCTCCCCTGGATGGGCCAAACCAAAAATATTAAAATTTCAAAAAAAACTACTGCTTCTCCTGAGAAGCAGCATCAGCAACATCACCCCCGTCCTCCTTAGCAACCTCAACATCCTACTCCGCCGGAGAATCCACTTCCTCCTCTTCACCAAGTTTGTGCAAATCAGGATACCTCTTTGCAGCAAAGGCCATCTCAGCTTCAGGGTCCCATTTGGCTCTAGCCTACATAGGCTCAGACATTGTAGCAACTTTTCCCCTGACGAAGAAGTAGAAAGCAGCATCATCAAGCTTGCCTTCCAAATCATCCTTCTTCATGTTGAGCTCCTCATTCATCTTCAAGGCTTCTTGCAACAGCTGTTGGCAGACCCAGCCTCCAACTTGGCAGCATCACGCTCAGTTTGCGCCCTCTTCAAATCAGCCTTGGCAGCAACTAAGTCAGCCTGAGCAAAGGAAAACTCAGACTTCAGCTTATCAAAATCAGAGCCAAGTGAATTGACCCTGGCCACCAATGAAGTAGACTGATAAGCATTGAGAAGACATGTCATCGCAGCCTAGATATGGAGATAAACCAACTATCAACAACAAATCAAGAAGGTGTCAAAAGAAAAAGCAGGCCAAAAGAAGAATCAAGGTACCTCTCCCAGAGATGCAAGAGCGTTTGTCATAAGATTGACAGCATGATCCACTACGGCAACTGCCTTAGTGGAAGATTCAACAGGATCCATTGACAGGGTTGAAGGAGAGATGGAGGTAGCAAATTCCTGGATCTTCTCCCTAGAAGCATCCATGTTATCCACCCTGGCTTTGACCTCCTTGATAGGAGGAGCAATAGCAGGCGCATCCTACTTTCTCTTTTGAGCTGCCGATGATGTCTCAACAATTGCAGTAAGTGAAACAGGCGTAACTGGGACAGCAGGTACATCAGTCAGGTCAATTAGCTTGTCAGCTTCAGTACCAGGACCACCGCTTCCCTAGGAACCCGCTTCGTTGATCTGAGCAAGCCTGACATTCAGATTAGTCATGCAAAATATGCCACGCCTAGAAGATAACCTGGTAGCTGCAACATGATACACTATATTAACAATAAAGATAAAATTACTACAAACAGACTTCCCTGAGAAAAAGAGCAAAAGAGAAGAAATCTTACCACCAGAAATCGAAACCTCGGCAGGCTTGGCAGGCTTGAGACCCCTGGGGATGTTTTCATCTTTTAAGCAACGAGGAAAATGAGCAGCCCTGCTACAATATGGCCACAACCTCTCTATAGAAGGAAGAGCCAAAAAAGCAGTTACCCTCTCGGAAGGATAATCAACCTTACATACCAAGTCATCCACTGCACGGCAAGGTATACTCTGTTATATATTTCTTGCTTTCCTTTTTTACTAACAAAATATGTGCAGGTAAAATAAAGAAGCAGGAAACTTACCAGCAACACAAGCGTCATAATTGAGATATGCTAGGTCAGGCCCAACGGAGTTGGTCCTGATAAACATATAGCCAACAGCCTAATTCTTATCAGGACCACTATCCAAACTGCTGAAAAGAGGAGTGGTCGAAGGCCTAGCCTTGAAATTAACCCTACCAGGGCTATGGGTCTTCAAAAGATAGCAACTTTTCAAGTCGCTTAGGGAAAAGGAAAGATTATGATTCCCACACAGAAATTCGATTGAATGAACCACCTTCCAAACTGAAGGCATGATCTGATATGGCAGAACACCAATCTCCTTGATCACCTCCACCATCAAAGAGGAGAGAGGCAACTTGCAATCGGCTCTAAAAGCCCAATCACGAATACAAAACCAGCCTGAACAAGCCCAGTCCGCCCTGGTCGGTGAATCTTCAAGAATCCAAACCTCAGCATCGGCAGGGATAAATCCCTTATCCTTCAAAATATTCTCAAATTCGGGTTTGAGACGGTTAGGAAGACTGAGATGCTTGCTGAGTGCTTTTGTTGGCTTGAATTCAAAATCTAATATTTTATTGTTATGTAGACACCTTACGACGATGTATACTTAGTTACATGAAAAATGTGATTATATGTTTGTAACACCCCTAATTTTCGTTGAATATTTCTTTAATTTTATTTTCCCATATTTCATATTTTATTTTCCGGGAAAATATCCGTCTCTTGTCTTTTTGGCTCGTTGGGTTCGAAATGGGTGAAGACTCATTCCTTGCTTGCGTTTCACGTGTGTTTTGACGTGTTGGGTGGATTTTTGGGCCTAAGCTTGGGATAAACCCATGAGTTCTTAATATATAAGAAGGGAAACCAAACCCTTGCTTCCTTTTTCTCATAATTCTAACAAAACCCTAAACCTACTTCTTCCACTCTTTTTCTGTCCCTTGGTGTCGCGCGAGATCTCGCCTAGGGTTTCGTGCTGCCCTTTCGTTTCCTTCGTTCTTCATCGTTCTTCGTGCCTTGATCGATCCTACTCCTTGGATCTATCTATCTTCTTCGTAAGTTTCGTTTTCTACGCGTTTTTTTTATAGTTTTTATATCGATTAGTGTTTTAGTTGGAATCGTTCTCCTTTAGCACGTGTGATGACTCAATGAAGGCGTGAAGACCGCACCTGGAGAAGGCATATGTATTGTGGAAGACGATCATTAGATTTATTTGCTAAAAAGGTAACTAGGTGTTTCTCCTTTAATTTTGTTTATGCCAATTGATGTGATTTATATGATTGCTTTGCATAATTGGTACTTGTTAGATGGTTTATTATCATGATTAAATTATGTTTCATATGTTTGTATATGTTTTAATGCCTTAATTGGGTGTCGTATAATGTTTATGTGTTAATATGGGTGTCTTGTACGCGGATAGGGTTCACGAGTGAAACCCTGGAGGTGGCTTGACCGTGCGGCCAAGAGTGGTACGTAGGGTCATAGCTGAAGTTGGTATAACCTCGAGAATATGGCTCAAAGTTATGGCTGAAGATAGTTGATATGACTCTTAATTGCGCACATTTAGTCCCCTAATTGAACCCATTTTGCATACTAATATAGCATTTTATGACCATTTTATCCGTCAATTCCTTCCGATTTCGCTTTCCTATTGCATTGTATATGTCTTGTAGAAAAGAAGATAATGAGGCGGAATTCCCGGCTCTCGCGCATATTCGGGAGCTTGTTGACGCTCTTGGATGGACTAGTATGAAGAGGAGGCAAGAATGATGACCAAGGATGTAGGAATAAAGAGTATATAGAAGGATCATAGGCTAAAAAGCAAGGATGGCGAGAAGGAAGCCACTACAAAAATAAATTGCTCGGAACCAAACCAAGAGTTGCTTGTTTTGCTCTGAAAGTATGCTATATGAAATGGCATCGAAAAATCAAGTGGTCTAGGCTTTTGAATCACTCCAATAGGAGTCCGGATGAGGAAATGACGTCCGTTTTATAATCCGAGCTTAAATAGACAAACTGGCCGCCAATCCGCGCGTCCCGAGCTCAGATCCGAGCGTGCCAGACTCAAGACGAGCGTGCCACACATAGGACGAGCGGATTGTTAGACAGTTAAGAATGGAGAAGACCCTGTCCCAGGATTCGAGCGTCTCGAGCTCAAGCCGCCCGTCCCAGACCAGGATGCCATGATCCGAGCGGCCCGACCACGAGACGAGCGGATTAGGGAGCTATGATCCGAGCGTCTCCCTAGTGATCCGAGATGATTCCTTTACAGAATCAACCGTGCCTCAACCCAAGACGCACGGCTCTCCTTAGGAGTTGATGCTTAAGCCGCGCATTTCCCTCGGGACTTGCAATTCTCTATTCAACACTTAATAATGTTATTTACTAATCTACCCTTGCTTAACCTAATGATGTACTACTATATATACTCCATTTGTAATAATCAAGAAGAGAAGGCCCTCTTAGAGGAGGCAAACCTTCCTTAAATTAGATTAGGAGTAGATTAGAATAGATTAATCTCAACAATTCCACAAAATTACATATTAATCTTTCCGCAATCATTGTTTAAGTTTATTATTATTGGGTAATTGAATATTATTGGGTTATTATTGGAGAATTGACAACTCTTCATCAATCAATCAAGTTTTCTTCTATTATTCTTTGCTTTATAATTTGGATCATCTCATATAGGTATAATCCCTTTTACTCTTGTTTAATTATTGTTAATCACATCATTTATTCATCATGTTTTGCTTTGTTAGTATGATTGACAACCTTATTAACATGTTAAACTTGATCATGAGTGAGTAGTTTCCTTAGCTAGGGTTAATGGGGAATTAAGGGAAACAAACATGGGGAATGATTCATGCTTAATCTAATATATTTTCATAATTATTTTGCTTGCTTGTTGTGATTTCAACTTATGCACATGTTATGTTTGATGAAATGCGAGACTATGAATCCTTGCATTTTTTACCCATCACCTATATTTTCAATGAGGCTTGTAAGCATATAAACCAACTCGAGCCTCATTAGACCATGCATATAGAGTTGAATAGGAAGGATTAAGCCGACTTGTAGGTGTTGTACAATCTAATCGATTCGGCTCCGGGACCCAAACCTTCTTAGAGATTGTAAGATATACACTAAATCGATTCCATCACAACAATAAGTGCTTGCATCTAATTGAGAACATGTTTGTATGATCTACTCCCATGAATCCCCTATGATCCCATGACATCCTAGTATCTTAATTAATTATTTACATCTTTATTTGCCTTATTGCTTGTTCTACTTTATTGCTTTCACAACTACAAACCCAAATCAATTGTGACACTAGCATAAATTGAAATAGATAGACTTAGAACCCAAAGCACACCGTCCCGTGGATCGACCTCGACTTAACCACTAACTAGTTGTTTGTTGAGAATATAAATGTGTTTGATGGAGTGAACAACGACTCGCTTCGCATCAAAATGGCGCCGTTGCCGGGGACGGTATTTTGTGATTAAGTTCTTACTTGTTTGTCTATTTTTAATTGTGTTTTTACCTTGAGGAACTTGTTCCTCAAGATCGTTTTTACCGTTTTATTGTAGTTTCCATGTTTGTAGTTGTATCTTTATCTTGGCTATGATGATGACCCAAGACTTGGTACATGGAGTATATGGTGGATCTTTTGAGTATGACTACAATGGGTATGGGGAGTTTGAGGAGCAAGTCAACACAAACCTACCTTACTACTCATACAATGAAAATCCTAACTACTACCCCAACTTTCCCCACCAATATCACGACATCCAATATCTACAAGAACCACCCTCCCAAAACCCACTTTACAATCAATGCCAAATGTCATCCTACAACCAACACCCATACAACCAATCTCCCATGTACCCACAACAAGAGAATGAGCATACCTTTGACATGCAAAGTGTGGTTCTCCAAATGCTAAGAGACCAACAAAATCTCTTCATGCAAATGCTAGAAGAGAGTCAAGCTAGGGACAATGTTCTCAAAAATCATTGTTACTAATGGTGAGAAGTTCGCAAATCAAATTGCCCAAATGGAAGCCACCCAAATGCTCAATGAAGAAGAAGGGGTAGATAATGAGGGTGAAGGAGAATTTGGATGGCATTATGAAGCTACTCTTGTGAATCCCCTACCACCTCCTAAATTCATAAGCATTGAACATCCCATACTCCAACTTGTACCCCACTTTACAAACATTCATGACGGATGTGAATATGAAGATGCAACTTTTGAGGAAGGGGAGTGCTTGATTGATTATGGACCAAGAGTGGATGATGAATTGAAGCATGATGAAGTTGGGGTGGAGAGCAATGATGAATGTGAGTTGAAAGCCAATTATGAGACAAGCACTTTATCTAAATTGTCTAATGTATCTAGCTCACACATTAGCCTTGCTTCTCCAATTTAGGATGTAACACCCCCATTTATCTAGGAGCCTTAACTAGACATTCCAGGATAAATAAGAGCGTTACCATCTCAGTTTCCTGAGGCAATAATAACAAAGTATAGCAATCCAAAGTTCTTTAGTTGAAATAATTAACTCAATGGTTTATTACAACTTGTTGAATAAATAAATTAATAACTTAAATTACAAAACTCGCAGTGGAAAATATATGTAACTACATCTTCTATAAAACTTGTGAAGGTCTCTATCTTTGACTCGTCAGTCCACTCGTCCCAATCTTTAACCTGTCAATCAAACTACTCCCCAAATATTGGATCGTCACAGGTGTTTACCGAATACACGTCAACCCAAGGTTGAGTAGGAATAGCTAAACAAAAACAATAAATGAATACAAGACAATATTAAATGCAAATGCATGCTCATGATCATCCTCTGAGGCTCCCGATCAACCCGCCAATCCCTGGCCGGGGTAATCTCAATAACATCCCAGAGACAAGTCCCGCAGAACCAGCCTAGGGAAACCAATGCAAGTGCTCATGATATGATATGCAAACAATTGAGCAACACAATTTCTTACCATCTCAGACACGAAGCTGAGGAATCCAATAATCAATATAATCATCTCAGTCACGAGCTGAGGTAGTCAATTAATCAAATCATCTCAGTCACAAGCTGAGGTATTCATTAAACAATTAACTTCAATATAGTCATCTCAATCTAACAATCCAACAATCATAATTCATCCAACACAATTCAATCAAACAATCATATAACATTATCCAAGTAATCATTAAAGTAATTGAGTAGCTATCCTACCTCGATAGCAAATCCGAGTCAAGCAAGCGAAATAATAATCCAAAACCCTCCTTCAACAAATCCGAATAATAAGCACGCGAACCAAGTAATAATAATATTACCGTCTCACAAGGTCGACACCTAAATAAATAAATAATAATAATAATTACATTCTAATAATAATTCAATATATAAATTAATTAAATCCTGGTTAATAACTCACTAACCAATTATCCCGACTCATTTTAATTAAACTTGATTAATTTTCCGACTCAACCAACAATTAAATTAAACCTAATGTGAACTCACCCATAAACCCAAAAAAACCTCACGACATAGTGACATACCCATACACTAACATACCCGCATCTACCGAAACCGTAAAACACAAACCCGCCTTAAACACCATCTACCCGTCATCAAAACTACCACCAAACACTTCCACCATCAGCCCTCACTGTCGCCTAGACAACCACCCCTATGCCACCACTAGCAGCCTCCACTCCTGGCCTCACCCGGCTGCTGTGGACATGGCCCACCTGCAAGCCCACTTCGATCTGTGGACACACAGCGGTCTTTTTTGAAAGCCACGCTCGGCGGCGTAAAAATGCTTTCGACCGGATCGTTTTAGATCGGTCGGTTTTGTCTCGGTAAGGGTCTCGAAACGATTAGATATGTTCGGAGTCGCCACCAAGCATTTGTGGGATGCCTGGAACCCGTTCGAATTCCACTTTATACCTCGGTCAAATTGAAGCACAAAGCAGCGTTTGACATAGGTACTAAAGATAAGGAAATCGTCCCTCTTTAGCATCCTATCTCTAGAATGACTCTCGTACGCCCTGGATAAGGTCGTCCACTATCCAAAGTTTCTGAGTAAGAGGTGAAGGTACGTATTGGGATGCCCTTTAATCAAACACACAATCCCGCCCACGTTTAGCGGCCTCTACTGATCGATCTTGATTGGTTGAATGCAAAAATTGATAAAATGGTTTAAATGCATGAATGCGCATCCAATAATTTAAACCTAACATGTGAGAGCTTTCTAAGTCGGTTGATTTAATCCAAGTATCAAGTATAAGATGTCGAGTTGGATTAATGGTTGATTTGCATGCAAGACGGAAATTAAACATCCATTTACCGTATTAGGTTTAGGGTGCATAACATGATCCATTTGTCTTAGTAAGGCATTTTGCAAATGTGGTTTTGAATAGTCATCTGATCCGTCCTATATCCGAGTTAAACGGAGTCGGGATCATCCTAGACTAATGCTGGAAGGGAACAGGCCCTGTACCAGATGGCTATATGAGGCGCGAGCCAGCCGGCAATACAAGGGGCCTCCCTCTTGTTTTGAAAATGAGAAATAAAGAGCCTGTTTAGGCGCGGGTTAGCCCACGGTTTATGTGCCGTGTTCTGACCTTTTAGAAAACGTTATAAAACGTGTTGTAAATGGGTATTTGAACCCGGTTTGATTTGAAGGGGTCGTTTAGACCGCATTTGTTGATTTGAAGAACTAGACTCGAATAATCATCATTATTTGATAATATTCGGTGTCGGGTTCGGTTTGACAAACTTGACATGAATAGTTTTGAAAAATGATTATGGACTAATTGTTTTAAGTCCATTTGAATGTTATTAGTCGATACTCATCATGTACCCGGGTTAAAATCCGGCATGGTATGTAGAACCAAGGATGACTTTGTGTTGGTGACTAATATGTTTGTTTGAAAATGTAAAGAAATGAAATAAAAGGCTTTAAAATACCTTCTAAATGTCATTAACCAAATATTATCACCGAAACACGGATTTAACCGTCATGGTATGAAGAACCAAGGGTGAAAAATGCTTTATGGTTAAAACATGTGAAATAAAACAACAATGGTTCGAAAATACTTAAAATGGTGAAAACCGATTACAAATATGAAAAATGGATTAAGGGAAATGACGAGAACAAACACGGTTGATTTCTGGTCTGAATACCCCATTTAGGCGCGAGCTAGTTGGCGACCTAAGGGGCTTCTGCCTCATATCAAAAATCAGTTTTGGCTCGTTTATTCCATGTTTTGGTTCATGTTATGCATGTTTTAGCATGTTAGGGTCATGAAACAAATGAAAACATAATAAAAGAGGATTTTTACACCCTCATACATACATGTTGGGTTATGGCGAGTGACCGACGTAAGTGTAACAACTCGTTTGATCGTAAAAAACTCGGTTTAAAACCGTTTTGGTAAGTAAAAGAGTGTTTTAAAAGTTTAGTGATGGTGTAGTGGTCGAAGTGGTCGGTCAAGTGATTTAATGCACGATGACGGTACCAAACAATGTGTAAGGCTCGTGTTTACGATCGGTAGGTCGTAAACACGCGTCGGGTTGTGACTTAAGAAGTCGAGTCGAGAATTTTAAGGTAGAAAAGAGGGGGCGGACACTCGCGTAACTCTCAAATGGGTGGCATTTGAGGGGTATTTATAGGAGAATGAGTGGTTGTGTCAGTTTTGAGCGACGTGGCCACTTGGGCTGCTCAAAGAGGCGCGAGCCACGTCGAGGGTCATCAAGCTGTGTTGTCGCTATCACAACAAACGCAATCATGATTTGTTCTATCCTAGGTTTTCTGGTCACATGTTTGGTACTTGACCAACATGAATCCGGGAAAACTTAAGGTAGAAGGTTTGAAATGTTTGGTTTTTTGTGGTTGACTCGGTTTGACTCGTTGTTGGAGTCGGGATTTGAATTTTTGAGTCGGTTTTTGGTCCGGTGTCGGTTTTGACTCTAGTTAGTGTCATTGCGACCCCGTCGTCGTGTATTAAACACTCCAGGTATTTTTGAAATGTTTTGAAATGTTTTATTTTCGAAAATGTTTTTAAGTTTTCCGACGTAAAGTTGTACACAAACTGTCGATCAAACGCCGCGATTCCAAAACATGTTGTAGTCCGATAATCATCGAGTGTTTGTTGGAGTCTCAGCAGAGACATCGGGTATCTCTGAGCCCCCACTTTGACCGAGGCTTGGACAGGGCGAAAGTCAAAGTAGAGCCCCCAGGTCAATCGAAGATTACAACCTGGAGACCCAAGCGACGTCGAGGCGGCTCGAAAGGATTCGGGCCAAGGACCTGTCGTCGGGTAGGGCGACACCAAGGCGACTCGAGGGTACGAGTCAGGGACCTGTCGTCGGGAACATTTTAGAGTCTGTCGACTGTCCGTGCGGGTCGTTTAAAGTCCGTTAGACTACGTACAAAGGCTCGCCAGCCATAAGAAGGAGTCATACCTGAGGCATCTTCGGATATGTCCTTGCACGTTTGCGGACAAAGGCTCGCCAGCTGTGGGAAGGAAATGTACCCGAGGCATCTTCGGGATGTGTCCTTGAACGCTTGCGGACAAAAGCTCGCCAGCCATGGTAAGGAAATGTACCCGAGGCATCTTCAGGATCTGTCCTTGAAAGGTCGCGGACAAAGGCTCGCCAGCCATTGTAAGGAAATGTACCCGAGGCATCTTCGGGATTTGTCCTTGAAAAGTTGCGGACAAATGCTCGCCAGCCAATGGTAAGGAAATGTACCCGAGGCATCTTCGGGATCTGTCCTTGAAAGGTTGCGGACAAAGGCTCGCCAGCCATGGTAAGGAAATGTACCCGAGGCATCTTCGAGATCTGTCCTTGAAAGGTTGCGGACAAAGGCTCGCCAGCCATGGTAAGGAAATGTACCCGAGGCATCTTCGGGATCTGTCCTTGAAAGGTTGCGGACAAAGGCTCGCCAGCCAATGGTAAAGTCGATTAATGGAACATGGGAACAGCCGCGTCGAATGGGCTTCTTTTTAAAGTAGCGAACTCGTGATGCCGTTGTGGGAATAGTGAGTATGGATTTTCACTATCACTGTTTTTGAAATGAGCGGGTCCCACGAGGAAGCCCCCTGCTGGTACTTGAAGGAATAGTGAATTGGGAATCTTCACCATTCGTCGTTCTTCTTTAATCTTGAAGTGGCGGTTTTGATCGCCGTTTGTTTTAATCTTGAAGGAAAATAGCAAATTTTGAGTTTGCTATTGCGTTTGAAATGATGGTTTATATGCCGCCGTTGACATTTGATAAGAATAGTGAATTTGGAATCTTCACTATTGATTGAAGTGACGGTTTATGTGCCGCCGTTGACATTTGATAAGAATAGTGAATTTGGAATCTTCACTATTGATTGAAGTGACGGTTTATGTGCCGCCGTTGACATTTGATGGAAATAGTGAATTTGGAATCTTCACTATTGATTGAAGTGACGGTTTATGTGCCGCCGTTGACATTTGATGGAAATAGTGAATTTGGAATTTTCACTATTAATTGAAATGACGGTTTATGTGCCGCCGTTGACATGTGTGGTGAAAGTAGTGGAATTCAATTTCCAGCTATTATTTTGAAAATGACGGTCTTAATTGCCGTCGTTTGAAAATTTGGAGATATAGCGGTTTTTGCATTTTCGCTATTTATTTCTGAAATTGGAGGGAAATTGTGAATTTAATTTCACTATTATTTTTGGAATTGGCGGTTTTGATCGCCGTCTGCTTGAAAATTCTCGAAAATAGTGAATTTAAATTTTCACTATTCGATTGGAGGGACGGTTCATGTGCCGTCGTTTAAAGCTTTCGAAAATAGTGAATTTGAATTTTCACTATTTGTTTTTGTTTTTGAGAAAATGACGACCTTTAATATCGTCAAATGAAAGTTTGAAGTTTGTCACGGGAAATTGGGCTAAAGCCCAAAATCCGCTGAAAGAGCAAGGGGGAGGCCTGCTTTAGGCGCGAGCCACCTGGCGAACCAAAGGGGCTTCCCTATTTTTCTGTAAAAGACGCGAGTTCAGGCCGCATCTCATTCATCATTCCGCCTTCTTCATTTTCGACACAAGACATGCGAAAATCGCCATTGGAGGACCTTCTTGCTTGTTCGAGCTCTTGCCTTCATCAACAATGTCATCTCAAGGTAAGTATTTCCTTTAGAATCCATTTAAATTTGTTGATCTTTAGCATGATTGAATTAGGGCGAATTTTGCCCTAAAAATCGAATTGGGCATTTTTAATTGAGCCCATTTCGAGTGAAATTGATGCTTGCATTAGGTTAGAGACCTGTTTAGGAGTATAGGGGTGCTTTTAGTTTGCATTTTGGTCCCCGTTCCCGCTCCCTATGCTCGAAAAACGTGAATGAGGCGTGAAACCGTCTCACTTCACAATGCCAAGTTTATTTGCTTGGGTAGTGGGTACCACTAGGTTGCATTGTAGTTGGGAAAACGCGTATTTGCCATTTGAGGACCTTCATTGGATGTTTGTGGGCAAAATTGGATTTTCGCCCTTTGCGACGGTCTTACGTCTGACCAAATAAGCGCCTGTTTGGGCTTGAATTGAGTCAGTTTGCCTGGAATTGGACCTTATTGGTAATTTAGGTCACCTTGGGGCGTGATAAAATCACGTTTGCCTTTTTGCGGTCGTTTTTGAATTTTGACCGGTTTGGGCTCAAATTAGCGTATGAATTGCCTTTTTGAGCCGTAGAAAAATACCCCATTGTGTCGGGAATGTATTTTCGTTTGTAGGCGGACCTTGTATGGGTCTCGAAATGCCGTTTCTGTGGTTTTGACTCGTCTTTTGCTTGAAAAGAGGGGCGAGTCGTTTTTGTGTTTTTTTTTTGTGAATGGTTTTGTTTGGGTGGGTTTCGGGCGGGATTGCCCTTGTTTTATTTTGCAGGTTGTTTTTTTTTTTGGATTTGTCCATTTCATGTCGTCGTAATGCCGAAATTTCGGCTGACGTTTTTTGTTGTTAGTTGTTGCTTTTTGATCGCAGGGTATCGTTTGGGACCTATGGGGTCCGTCATTGAGGCTTTGGAGGAGGAAGTCGATCCTGGAGGGGGAGTGACGACTGTTTTTTGTTACAGGCTTGGTTGTGTTTCTGCCTAGCGGCCTTTGCCCGGCCAATGATCGGGCATCGATCGTTGGTCGTTGCCTGCGGAGGTCCGGACGTCCGATGAGTGGGGTTCAGTACGAGTGTGTTATCCCACGTTGCCACTTTCGGTCGTTCTCGAATTCAGCTGAGTGGGGTTCAACATCAGGATAGCTTCCGTTGTCCTGATCCCTTTTCATCCTCGAATTCTGACGATTGGAGGCCAACGTCGGGGTAGCGTGCTGAGCTACGAGCCTCGGTTATCGCGTCGTCCAAAATCTGCCAGGCACCATTTTTCTTTTTGTCGTGGAGTAGGAACGAGGTGTTATCGTCATGGTAACCACCTCTGATTCCGTTGTTGCTCCTCTGTTCCCTGTGTTGCTCTCTTTCTTTTCTGTTTGAGAGGATAGAGAGTGCTTAGTTCGGTAGGTGGCAGATAGCCCCCAGTTCGTTGTCTTAGGCCAGTGTCTGTATGATAGACGTTTGTTTTAGGCCAGTATCTGTATGATAGACGTTTTTTTTAGGCCAGTGTATGTATGATAGACAGTTGTTTTAGGCCCTGTTTGTATGGTCAGTTGTCCGTATCAAACGCGTGCCGGTGTATTTTGCGTGAGGCGGTTTGTATATATGTGTTTTTGGATTGTAGTTCATTTTGTGATTTTTGGCTTTTTGTGTTGTGTTTCGGAGGAGCGCTGTCGGCTGTTGATTCTCCTTTTGCTTCGCACTAGTTCATGCATCGTTAGTGTAGAAAACAGGCAACAGATAGCACATACGCATAAATGCAAACACGTAGAAGCATTTGATTGAAAACCAAAATTAACCAAGATGACTTGAAGTTAAAATTGAAATTTTGAAATGAATTTTGAAAATTCCGTGACAAGTCATCACGTTCGGAATTCAAAAGGAATTGATTTGAAAATTTGAGCAATTAACTCGTGTCGTGAATTAAATTGCATCGAAATTATTGAAAATTTACTCGAAAGAAAATCAAACTTAAACCGTCATGAAAGAATTTTAGAAAAGGATTTTTTTTTTTGCGAGTACATTTGCTTTTTGAGGTCAAGACTCGGATTTATGAGTGCTTGAATTTTTGGAGGAAAATTGACGTCGTGTTATCAATTTCCGATTTTGATTTTTGAATTGCGAAAAAGCGAAAAATTTTCGGAATTTTGACTGACGTGGAAACGATCCGTCGCGGATCGGGGCGACTAGCCCTTCTCCCCTTAAAAAAAGAAAGAAAAATCCGTATGTTTAAAGCTGCGTCATGGAAACCGTGTCGGATTTCGTAAAACGCGAAAATAAGGAAATGTGAGTGTGAGGAAACACAAAATGTTCCGGATCATCCCGAAGAGGCGCGAGGTTCCTGGCGGGAGGTTTGAGGTGTCAGGAGAAAACACATGTTGAAAGAGACAAGTCAACAGCGGGAATCCTGGAGAAGCCCCAAAGAGGCGCGAGCAGCCTGGCGATGGAAGCCGGCTCTCCCCTTTTTCTGAAAAATGCGCTGATCATTTTTGTATAAATAGGGACGTTTGCGCTTCATTGTTTCATCATCTGAAACACAAAATCATCTCTACAAAACCTATTCTTCTTCCACAAAAATATTTCATGGATGCTTTTGAGAACGCATTGCGACAATGGTGCCGGGATTTGTCGCCTCCCGAAAAGCATCAACTCGTTTGCATGGGAGTTGGTCAATTGTTGGTGCTTCGTCAAGTCAAGGTGCAACCTTCGTTTCTTGAAGCATGTTCTCGGTTTTGGGATTCGAAACATCATGTTTTCGATTTCCCGAAAGGCGAGCTTTGTCCTCTTGCCGAAGAAGTTGGAGCCATTGGTGGGTGGCCGGGTTGTGCTCCGGTACTTCCTCCGACTCGGTTGTGCTACAAGGATAAATTCCGTTCTATGTTGGGCTTATCAACAAGCCAAATCAACTTTCTTCTTGCTCCACATGGTGTGGATATGTTGGCTCTTATCAACATCTTTTCAAACCGATTAGATGCTAATGTCTCGGAGGTGGCTAGGAGAAGGGCTCTTGCTTTTTGCCTCGTCCATGTATACCTCTTTGTTGATGTCTTGAAGAAGGAGGGGCCAAGATGCCATGGTAGCATGACCCTTATCCATGTGATTGAGCAAATGGAGCATGGTAGAGATCCATCATGGTTGGTGCTTGGGGAGATTATCCAAGCTTTGGACAAGGAAGGCTCTTGTGGAGAAGCTCCCTCTTTCGGATCCCCAAGGATCCTCCAAGTGTGGCTATTGGAGAGGCTAAGGTATGTAGAGCCTCCGGTTGATTCTTCTTCTTATTCCTTCCGTCACCTTACCATGAGGAAGAAGTTTTACCCAGATAGTTTTGCTTCCACCGAGGCCTATTGGGCCGCAAGATTGGCGGAGGAGGGTGGTCCTCATATCCGTTGGGTGGTGCCGTGGTGGCACTTGAGGTCCTTCACGGGGTTGCCCGCTTCGGGTGCTAGTCCTCGTTCTTTGATGGTGGTGGGTTTGAAGGTTGTTTCCTTCATATATCCCGAAAGGCTCATGAGGCAAATGGGGCGTCAACAAAAGGTGCCCGCTCAAGATACTCTTGTCCAAGAGAATGTTTTCCGGAACTCCGAGCTTGTGGAGTTCTTTGAAAGGTGGTGGGCCACTCGGCCACTTTGGGAGGTACCAAACCCCGTTGCCACGACATGGGTGACTCCCGCTTATGTCAAGTGGTCACGTGCTCCGTCCTTGGAAGAGAGGTCCAAATTCCGTAAGGACGAGGTTGTCGATTTGAAGTATCGAGAGGTTGGCAAGGCCAACCGTGCCTTCTTTGAGGAGTATGTTGATGGAGCTACCCCCGATGTGATGAGACCACCGAAGAGGAGGAGTTCCGGCCCCAAGAATATGGTGGGCCGTGCATTGGCTCGTCTTGGGTCGAACATGGGGTCTTGTGCTAGACCGGAGGTCGTCGCCGTCTTAGATCCGTTGAGGATCCGTTCCGAGGAGGAAGTCCATGCTAGGCGGGCCAACAAGAAGAACAAGAGGAAGATGTACCCCGAGGGAAAAGGCAAGGGTAGAATGGAAGAGTGAAGACCTCCATTACCCACTTTATTATTATGTTGTATTATTGTTGTGAGTTTTTATTATGTTGTACTAGCTAGTTGTTGTGTGTTTTGTGCTAGTTTTACTATGTGAGGTGTGTTAGTTGACACCTTAGATTTGACAAGTTGCAGACTCGTCGAGCTTTATTTGTCGTTGGAATTGTAATCCCTCCCATTATTAATTAAATAAGAGGATTGCTCGTGTCGAAAATCGTGAACGCTTGTTTCTTCCATCCATTTGGTGAAGGCAATTCGATTCGAATCGTCCTAAACATTTGCACTTTGGAAAGTGGTATTTTGTGGAAAGGGAGAAAGGCTCATTTTGTATTTTGGTGGGAAAAGGAATGGTTTTCCCTTTCTCTTTTTTGGTGGGGATGTTTTGTATGTGGGGATGGTTTTTTTTGTGGGAATGGTTGTATCCTCCTTGTGTAAGGAAGGATTGCCTACGTATTCACCTGAAGAGGTGAAATCAAACCATGATCGTAGTTCGAAATGTTTTGTGAATTTGATTGGGTTTTGTGGTTGTATCCCTCATGCATAAGAGGGACTGCCTACGTATTCACCTGAAGAGGCGAAATCAAACCATGCTCGTTGTTCAGGGATTGTTTTGTTTTAGTGCAAATGGACGTTGCCTTTGACGGATCAAAGGACATTTGAAACGGGCAAAGTGCCGCACACTACTACAAAAAATAGCAAAGAGATCACTAATAAGAAACCTGTTAAATTCTCAAACCGGTATCTTAACATAAGAAACCGTTGATTTTGTAAAACTGGTCTCTTAAAATAAGCTAACAAACCGGGTTGTATATAAACCGGTTTCTTAACTTTTTGGGAATTTTCCATTATCTTTTTTCTTCATTTTTTAATTCATTTTACGTGGGTTATCACTTACCATTTACCACTATCAGTTAATACCCCCACTTCTCGCCTCACCGCACATCGCCACCACCAAACGCAGTCTTAAGAAGATCGGCGACAGTTCCTTCCAGCCAAATCTATCGCCTGTTCCTCAAAATTATGGTTTGCATATATTTGTTCCTCGATTTAGGTATTCATTTATCTTCAATTTCGTTTTAATTTTTTAGGGTTTTAATTTCGATTGAATTTTTAGGAGCAAATGATAGTTTAGGTATTTATTTGTTCACTTAATTATTCGTTTATTGCTCTTTCTGTATCAATCTATCAATTTATGAGTATTGAGTATTGAGTATTGAGTATTGAGTATTGAGTATTGAGGAGGAAGATTGCCCATTCCCTGACAGAGTTCATGGCTTCCCACGACATGCCAATGGAACAACAATATCCATAAACTTATTAGATACTGAAGGCCTTGAGGTTCTTAATAATGACCAGTGGTACAAGGTTCCTGTTATTCCTGGTGCCCTATTTGTCATCATTGGTCATCTTGGCGAGGTCATCTTCTTTTATTTGTTTGTTGCATACAACTTTCTAACAGCAGAAGGCCTTGAGGTTCAAAATAGATGACATGCTTGTTCAGGTAATGTCTAATGGCGTGTTCAAGAGTGCAGTGCATCGGGTAATCACAAATTCGGAAAAGGAGAGGACATCAGTAGTGGCGTTCTGCCATCCGGAAAAGCTTGAGAAATTGGACTTGTAAGTGAATTTGTTAGAGCTTCGTTCACTTAATTGTTTGTTTATTGCTCTCTCCGTTGGGTGAAAGAGCTTCGTTCACTTAATTGTTAGAGACTGACTAAAGCAATGACATGCCTCACCTTCTTTCATTCCATATTGATGTTGGTTTCGACTTCGTCCTTTCTCCTTTGGTCACTGTCTTTTTCTTCTATTCTTGTTTCTATTTCAATTTTACCCAATATATGGAGCTTGTTCATTTACTATTATGCCTTTCCAATTGGCTAGCTTCCTTATGACTACAGTTTTTAGCATTTGTTAAATTATAATTAGGCGAAGTTGCTACACTTTCCACAAGTCAAGTTAAATAATAAAATCCTTAATTCTGATTTTAAGCAAGAAATCCCTAAATAGGACATGTCTGAATTGAGACAGGTTCAAATATTGTTCAAGAACAAGACTATCTTACTATAAGAGGGTGCAAAACTATGATTCACTGCCATACTCTTGTTTTTAACATTTGTTAAATTATGTACTATCTTACGATTCTGGTTTTTAGCATTTGTGTGGAGTAGTTCTCAAAGCAGGACATAGGTCATCTAAAAACCGTCCTTTTATACTGTTAAAACTTCGTTGAGCTTGGTTATATTCAACCGCCGTACTCGGAGTCCTTTTGGTGAAACCATCTTTGCAAAGTGCTTGCTCCTTCATTATGCGTCTCTTGTGTTGTTGAATACTATTATTTTGGTGAAGCCATTTGGATAGCCGTAATAGCAAATGAATAAGCTCCGTATATTGTTTATATTTCTATTTTAATTTCCGAAATTCATTTTGGTTTCCTGCCGTTGTATCTACATATATATTGGGTAATGATGTTGTATCCTACATAGTACATACATGCCATTGGAGCTCCGTATATTGGGGCAACAACCACTTATCTATATTTAGCGGGGTAATGATGTTATATCCTATATACGGGGACACACTTTATAGGAATCTAGCTTCTGTGGTTTATCAAGTTAGTGCTTTTATTTTCTCCATTTATCTACTTAGGAATAGTTTATATACGTCTTCTTATATTAAGTATTAATGTATGGATATGATGATAACTAGAACGTGTTGCTGATAGTGAGTCAGTATTGTAGAGGATGAGGAGATTATTAAAACAGCACAGATGCGGAACGCAACGGAGTTCAGATTCGGCTACAAGATTGTTGTAATGTTTCTAGTCTCCACTTCCATTTAAGTTTCAGTATCTCTTATTGCTTTATCTAATCATCCTGAAGCAGCCCTGTGACCGTTTTATTAGCTAGTTTTCAGCATCAGTCACAAATTTTCAGCGCACTACGGTGCAATAAACTGATAAGCTTTTAATTATTAGTTGATATGTCTAGTATTGATACAACATTAACAACATTGTTTCGGTCGTGTTGTAAGGGGCTGCAGTATATGGAGTCGTTCCCATATCCTTGACAAGTGCATCGAATTCTGTACAACTTTCACCATCATGTCTCGCGTGTCCGACACAAATCCATTCAACACTATTTCAGATCAAAGAAATGAAAATTTCAACCAAAATAACCGTGTCCGACAGTCGGACATGACACATCATAGACGAGACTGAGTAATATAAATGACAAGCTATACATAGGTAATTAAGTCGGTCATCAGAAAATTAATAAATATAACTGCTATAATAATAAAAAAAACCTGTGGTGACAGTGTTCCGAAATTAAGCCACAGCTAAAAAGACTACTCTCCTTTCATTCCACATTATCTTTTTCTTGAATTTTCATTTCAGGTTGATCCTACATACAGGCCAAGCCTAGAAAGTTTCGATGGTACTCCAAATGAGGCACTTACTGGATCAGACATGGTATTGACTACTCCTCAGTGGAGTAATGTGCTTGGTATGCGCCTTTTCTCACCCATTTGCTTAATTTTATCATTATTATTCATATCCGTGTTGTATATAAAAACGGTTTCTTTTGTTTGATTAAGTACACAAAGGGAGTTTTATCAACCTCAAAACAATTGCTTTCTTTTCCTTTGAGCCAGTTCCTCGATAATAGGTATTCATTTTTCATCAATTTCGTTTTAATTTTTTAAGGTTTGGGTTGTTCTATCTATTCTTAATTAGGTTGTTGTAGGATTATAGCTTTATTATTGTTGTGTTTGAAATATCAGACATAAATGGTTAGACTTGCTAATTAGGGTCGATCAATTTAACTGATTTTGATTCAAATAAGTTTACAAGTAATCATTTACTTTACTCATTGTGTTGCTATTAGTCAGCAACGGTGTTCTGCCTTGGTTGCGTGATTATATTGTCTATAGTGTAGGGGATTTAAAAACATCGACCACACAGACTATGAATCAGGAGTACGTACTCGGCAAGATCGTTTTTTTTTCTTTTTGCTGTTTTTTCTCCCTTTGTGCAGGAGCAAGGCTAGAGTGATGTCTTCGAGTTTGGGTACAGATTAGATGATTTTGACGACAAAGTTAACTTGAAGAGTTGGTATTTTGCTAGATTTGTTCCGTGTATAATTGGAGATTAGTTTATACGAATCCAATATAATTGTAAGATTGGTTGCTTTTGGATGTTGATGGTGATTATATAATTTAATAATTGTAATATTTTAATGATTATAATTTTTGATTAATAATATATAGGTCTCGAATTGTTTGAATTCTTTTTTTTTTTTTAAATAAAATATAAGAGGCCGGTTTAAGGTCAAAACTGGTTTCAAAGATAATATCAAAGAGACCGGTTTTAATCCAAAACTGGTTTCAAAGGTAATATCAAAGAAACCGGTTTTGGCTAATAACTGGTGTCTTAACCACTAGTAAAAGAAACCAGTTTTTGGTGTCAACCGGTTTCTTTGATATAACCAAAGAAGCCGGTTCAAATAAACGGTCTCTTAGGCTAAGACACCTATGAGCTAGAGACCGGTTATAAACCGGTTTCTTATGGCATTTTTAACCGGTTTCTTTGATGGTTTTTGTAGTAGTGGCAGCTTAGACTCGATAAAACATGCAATTTCAAATCAGAACACGTTGAGGAACTTGACTTGAAAAGGGTTGAGGTCATTGCTTAGTTGTAAAACTAAGCTAGGTCGTTGGTTGCTAGGGTTCAAGGGTAGTATTTCTTGAGTTGGTCTAGGTTGGTCGGGTTTGTAAAGTCCTCCCCGTCTAGGTCACTCAGTCTCACTGCGCCCCCCGAAAGTATTTTCTTGACCAAGTATGGCCCGGCCCAGTTGGGTTTGAATTTCCCCCTCGGATCGACGGGTAATGGTGCTCGAACTGACTTGAGGACCAAGTCGCCCTCCTGGATGTTTCTGGGTTTAACCTTCTTGTTGAATGCCCGTTGTATACGTCGTTGGTATAGTTGGACGTTGTGCAAGGCGTTGAGTCGACGTTCGTCTAGAAGAGTGAGTTGTTCGTACCTTCGACGGGTCCATTCCGCCTCAGGGACTTGACGCTCTAGTAGGACGCGTAGAGATGGGACCTCTAACTCTACTGGTTGAACTGCCTCCATACCGTATGCTAGGTAGAAGGGTGTGGCGCCTGTCGGTGTTCGAATGGAGGTTCGGTATCCCCAGAGTGCGAATGGGAGTTTGCTCGGCCAATCGCGGTAGTTGTCTTGCATTTTCTTGATAATGGTGACAAGAGTTTTGTTCGCTGCCTCCACCGCTCCATTGGTTTGGGGACGGTAGGGGGATGATCGATGTCTTTTGATCTTGTATTTGTCCAGCAAAGTTTGAGTTTCCGCCCGGAAGTGAGAGCCTTGATCGCTGATGATTTCATGGGGTACCCCATATCGGCAGATGATGTTGTTTTGAATGAACTTGGCCACTTGTTTGGCGGTCAAGACTGCATAGGACAGTGCTTCTACCCATTTGGTGAAGTAGTCGATGGCGACGAGGACGAAGCAATGCCCTTGGTGCCTATCGGGTTGACTTTCCCGATGATGTCGATGCCCCAGGTTGAGAATGGCCAGGGTGACGTCATGGTGTATAAAAGGGATGGTGGTATGTGTTGTATGTTGGCGAAGATTTGGCAATTGTGGCAATGTTTGACGTAGTTACGGCAATCGGCTTCCATGGTGGTCCAGTAGTAACCTAGCCGCATGATTTTTCGTGTAAGCATCATTGCACTCATGTGAGGGCCACATTCTCCGTCGTGAACCTCTCCCATGACCTTTTTGGCTTTGTGATGTTCGATGCAAAGGAGAAGGATTCCTTGGGGTGTTCTTTTGTAGAGTTGATTTTGGTTTATCACGAATTGTGATGCAAGTAAACGGATGGCTCTTTGTCCTCTTTGATCAGAGTTGGGAGGGAATTCGTTTTTGTTTTATTAATTAAGGATGGCTTGGTACCAAGGTTCATCATGGCTTTCCTCGTCGTTGATAATGGCACAAAGGTGGGCTGGCTCGCTCCTTCTCTCGACACACAGGGGCATTGACGTCAGGTATGTTGACGAGCGCGGCAAGTTTTGCCAGGGCATCAGCAAATTGATTTTCCTCTCGCGGCAAGTGGAAGTAGTCGATTTGGTCGAAGAATTCGGCCTCTTGACTGATCTTCGCTTGGTAGGGAGCTAAGCTGTCAGATCGGATTTTCCATGATCCGGATACCTGATTGATGATGAGTGAGGAATCGCCGTGGACCCTCAATCTCTTGATGCCAAGTGTGATGGCTGCTTGTAGGCCGATGAGACATACTTCATATTCAGCGGCATTGTTGGTGACGGCGAAGTCTAGCTTGACCGAGATCGGAACATGTTCTCCCTCTGGTGATATTAGAAGGATTCCTACCCCGAAGCCTCTCAGATTAGATGCACCATCAAAGTATAGGTCCCATGCGTCGGAGTCGGCACAAAGGATGTCTTTGTCAGGAAGTGACCATGTGTCGGTCGCTAGATCCTCGTTGACGGGATTTTCTGCTAGGAAATCGGCAACTGCTCTTCCCTTGATAACCTTGAGGGGTACAAACTTGAGATCAAACTCGGACAGCATGAGTGTCCACCTATACAGCCTTCCGTTTAGTACGGGTTTTTCGAAGATGTATTTGACCGGGTCCATCTTGGAGTAGATGTGGACCGTGTAGCTGAGCATGTAATGCCGCAGTTTCTTTGTTGACCATACTAGGGCAAGGCATGTCTTTTCCAGTTGGGTATACCTCGTCTCGTACTCAATGAACTTTTTGCTGATGTAGTAGATGGCTCGCTCTTCGTTGCCAACTGTTTGTGCTAGCATTGCTCCCATGGCCGTGTTGGTAACAGTCAGGTATAGGGATAGAGGAATCCCCGGTTGAGGTGGCATGAGGACAGGAGGTTTGGATAGGATTTCCGTTATCCTGTCGAACGCCTTCTGACAGTCGTCGTCCCAATCGGTGTGATCGGAGGCGCGAAGCTTTTTGAATATTGGTTCACAAATCATAGTGAGCTTGGTAATGAAGCGGCTGATGTATTGGACCTGACCGAGAAATCCCCGAATCTCCTTCTCGTTCCTAGGCCGAGGCATTTGTTGAAGGGCTTTGATTTTGGTTGGATCAATCTCAATGCTTCTTTTGCTGACGACATGTCCCAAGAGTTTTCCGGAGGTGACCCCGAATGCACACTTCTGAGGATTTAGTCTCATGTTATATTTCCGCAGACGAGCGAAGAATTTCCGGAGGGCATTGATGTGGTCATCCCGTTCTTTCGATTTGACGATCATGTCATCGACATATACCTCTACCTCTTGTGCATCATATCATGTAGGAGAGTGGTAGCGGTTCTTTGATAGGTTGCTCCGGCGTTTATGAGGCCGAAAGGCATGACCGTGTAGCAATATGTACCCCACTGTGTAGTGAATGCAGTCTTGTGCATGTCTTCTTCAGCCATTTTAATCTGGTTGTACCCGGCATACCCGTCCATGAAGGATAGGAGAGCATGCTCGGCAGTATTGTCTACCAGAATGTCGACATGTGGCAAAGGGAAGTCGTCTTTTTGACTTGCCTTGTTCAGATCCCTGAAGTCGACGCAAACCCGAATTCTTCCGTCTTTCTTTGGCACGGGCACAATATTGGCCACCCAATCCGAGTACTCAGACACTTTGATGAACCCAGCCTTGAACTGTTTGTCCACTTCTTCCTTGATTTTTAGGGCCCACTCAGGACGCATCCGGCGTAGCTTCTGTTTTACAGGTTTAGCTCCGGGTTTAATGGGTATTCGGTGCTCTGCGATTTCTCTGTCAATCCCAGGCATGTCTCTATAAGACCAGGCAAACACGTCCTTGTATTCGTGGAGGAGGTCAATGAACTGTTATCTTTCCGAGGGGTCCAGGGTTGTCCCTATCCTAAGTTCTTGAGGTGTATTGTCGGTTCCTACGTTAATAGGTTCGGTCTCCTCAATGATGGGGGTTCTGGTTTCCCGTTTGTCAAGTTCTTTGGCTAAGTCACTCAAGTCAAATTCCTCATAGTCATTCAGAATCGCATTGCAGTTAAATTGAGACGAGACATAAGCAAACTTAGCGTTCATTAAGTTGACACGAGCGAAAAGCTCGGAAAGGACAGACATCTCGTGGTCAGTCAGAGGTTACACAACAGGGGATGTGGCCCCTGGAACAGGCTCCAGGTTGTCACCATTCATGGGAGTGGGGGTGACCCTAGTAGACTCAGCGTCTGAATCAGCCATGACTTTGTGATAAAATAGTGGGAAGGGGACCTTGACTGGGACATCAGGAGTGTTAGGAGCTATGACAGATTATGACTCCGACTCAGACTCAGACTCAGATCCTTCTTCACTTCCCTCTTTGAACATAGGGCCTTCTCCAGTTGTTATCTTGAGAATGCGGCCCTGGCGATCGGTCCACTTGATGGTTTTCCTCCAGCCCTATGTGGCTTTCTCCGGGTCAGTATCGGATATCAAGGCGGCTGGATCAAATTGATTGTCTTTTAGGGCGATGTTGATGATATCCTCATAGTCGAGGTGTTTGACGTTATCTTCCCCGAAGAGGAGTGTGACAGCTTGTCCGTCAAGGCATGGTGACGGCTTGGACTCAGTTGATGCAGCTTCGATGTTGTCGGGGATAAAGTAGCAGTCCTGGAAGACTTGCACTCCCGGGTACCTAGCCTTGGCCACAGAGTCATAGATCGGTTCTGGAAAGTCGTGGTAGGGCTAGGACTCTCCCTCGGGGACAAAGTATCCGTTGAGAGTCAGGTGGTAGGGACGGAGGATGACTCCGTGCTTCTTGCGTTTTCGGATTAGGAGGTTCATCTCCCGGATATCTCGATCAGTAGGTTCGTACCCCAGCCCAAAGGGAATGTTGGGGACCTTAGCCTGTTTCAAGGGAGGCAATGGATCCTTTAGTGGATTGAGCGGCAAACCCGGGAAGTAACCCTGGCGCATCATAATACGGTTGACCGTGAGGTTGGTGAACGGGTCACAATCAGGGGTCGCCGATTCATCAGTTATGGCGTTTACGGCTTGGAAACCCCATATTTCTTTGTCGTCCTCCTCAATGGCTTGGGAGGCTATCCCCCTTCTCATAACTGCTTTGATTGGGGAAGCGGGAATCATGATTGTTTTCCCGTTGAAGGGGACCCTGATCTTCTGGTGGAGCGTTGATGTGACCGCCTTGACGGCGTGAATCCAGGGACGTCCCAGGGGCATGTTGAAGGACGCGTCGATGTCGACCACTTGAAAACTAGTTTGTCTTTCTAATGGTCTGGTTGCGACGGTCAAAGTGACTAGCCCAGCGACCTTGCGACGAGTGCCGTCGTAGGCGCGTACTCCTTGATTTGTTGGGATCAAATCAGATTCCTTGACACCCAGCCTGTGGCCAGTTTTGAGAGGAATGACATTCACGGCGGAACCGTCATCCACGAGGACCATTGGTATATTTTTCTAGAGGCATTGTACGGTGACGTACAGGGCTAGGTTATGATTGGCTCCGAACGGAGGGATATCCTCGTCGGAGAAGACGACCGGGTTACTCAGATCAGGGGCGTCTCTCGTCATGTGCGCCACTATTTCTTCTGGGGAAGAGGTGGAGGGCACGGTTAATTTTCCCAAGGCCTGTCGATGCTCAAAAGACGTTGCGATCAGTTGCCAAATTGAAATTTCGGCTTTTGCTTTCTGGAGCTGTTTCAGGATTGAGTTCTCGGGGGCCTTTGGTTGAGTGTCCACCTCTGGGACGATTTGGTCATTCGTTGTTGGAACGACCGTTGGACTGTTCGGATTTTGATAGAGACGTCCGGACCGGGTGAGATGTCCGATTTCTTTCGTCCGCTTCTCCTTCCCCGGGAGGATATAGACATCCTCAACATCATCCCTCCATATGCCGTTAATTTCAGAGTCTCGGGGATACCTGGGAGGGGTATTCCTCGGTGGGTAGTTCTTGTGGGGAATATTTTTGTGAGGGCGATTTTTATGGGAGTAGTTATTTTGAGGGTGATTATTTTGAGGGTGATTTTCGTGAGGTCTATGCCAGAATGGTCGCGGGAGCAATCCATCCTGGGGTGGGTAGTTTTGAATGCTTGGGGAATTCTCCCTTGGGCGCGGTGTTGGGGGATTGAAGATGAGTCGACGGTAGGCGTCGTCGAGTCGAAAGATTCTTTCAGAGAGGCTGGCTATGGCCACTTCAACTTGCTGAAACATAGTGAGCATGGTGGCACCACTAAACACAAACACTCCGTCTGAAGGATCCTTTTCCAGAACATTTACCTCGTCGTCAATCGGCAAGATGAGGTGAGAGCAGTCTAGGGTCGGCTCATCGTCATAGATGGTGTGAATTCCCAGAGGATTCGTCTTGTTGTTCGGCTTAGTTGGTGGGGGTATAGGCAAGTCTCCCTTCCCAATCATGTCTTGAATGAGGTGCTTGAGTTTGAAGCAATTTTCGGTATCATGCCCCTTCCCTCGATGATACTGGCAGTAGGCGTTGGGGTTCCAAAATCGGGACTTCTTGGCGTCGCTCGGATCCGGGGTGGGTCCGATCGGTTGTAGCTTCCCTTGGTCCATGAGCCTTTTCAGGGCACTTGAATAAGTCGACCCTATGTTGGTAAACACTCTCTGGGGGCGCTCAGTTTTCTTGGCAGATGGTTCGACGAGGTTGACCTCATCAATCTTGTTTGTCTGACCGTAAGGGCGAGATCCGGTTGAGGTGGATCCCTGGTAACCCCTGCCAGTGGTCTTTGCTAAGACACCCTTTCGGAGGTCGTCCTCAATACGCGTCCCTAGAATCTGCAGATCTTGAAAAGTTTTGATATTCTGATACCTCAGTAGGTTGGCATAAACCGGGCGGAGATTGTTGACAAACTTTTCCACCAGAGTTGATTCACTCGCCATCGACCAATTGAGTACTCACCCTCCTCCAACGGGTTAGGAACTCAGTGAACCCTTCCTTGTCGTTTTGGGTTAACACCTCGAGAGTGCGGGTGTTGGCCTGGATTTCGACGTTGTCGGCATACTGCTTGGCAAACTCAACTGCGATCTCATCCCAAGTGGTAAGGTTTTGTTGGAATATGTGTCCTCCGACAATAATGCGATCACGACTGTTGATCATGATGATCACATGTTTAAATCTCATTATAAAGAATACAATTGGGAAGTAATTTTTACAGTCAACTGATCAACATATATCGGTAATGATTGGCTGACTAGAGTTTGACATTACGTCGTCAGTGCGACGGTGGTGATCAGTTGATCCCCTAGGTCATACCTATAGGGCAACACTCTTAATTGATCATTTAATTAATCGTATAACGTTACGAGTTAATTAAATTACTTGAAAATTGACGGACGATTTTGGAGGTAAAATTTACGTATCACATTGAAATTGATTAAATGAGATACGGTCTGAGTAATTGAATTGTATCATTACTCAGATGAAATTATTGTTTAAAGAAACAATTAAATTTGAATGAATTATTATAAATACAATTTATTGTGATTTATAATTGGAGAAACATTTTGGTACAAGTAATTATGAATTACTAAGTCGATTTTTGTATATGACGTATTTTTATTAATACGTTGATTTTTAATATGTTAAAAATACATAACAAATTTATGTTACATATGACATGTGACATATTTACAAATTGACAAAAATAATATGGAATCCATATTATCAAATGTACCGAAATTAAGGGGTGGTTTAAGCAAATATTGTGTTTGTTTAAATTAGTGGTAAATATAATGATTGCTTGCTTTAGTAGCCATGCAACCCTAGTTTACCTTGTCAAGATAAACAAGTGCATGCATTGGCTCCCTTAATGCCCCCCCTACCACCCTGTTTTTGAGAGAGGAAAAACCATTTGGTTTTTCCTCTTATTTTATCTAATATACACAAAATGTTTTGTGTGGCTAATTCATTCTTCATTATTCTAATTCTTTGAGTTTTAGAGAGATAAAAAGCTCCCATTCTTCCTCCTCCCAAAACCGAAAATATTAAGTGTTCCATAATATTTTTGGGTCAATTTTCTACAAAATTAATATTATCTAGTATTCATAGTATTAATTTTAATTAAGAGTAAGCTTTGGGTATAAATCCTTGGGAGAGATCCTACACTTGGGTCTTAGTTCATCCAAAAGGGAAAGCTCAAGAACAAGAGAGAAAGGTGATCTCTCTTGTGCCCATTAAACCGAAAATCACAATGTAAGAACAATGTTTCTTCCTTATTTTGTTTTAATGTTTGCATGCATAAAATCAATCATTAATTTTATGACAAATTAAATTAAAACATATATGAATATGTAAGTATATAGATCTACTTTTCCTTCAATCGGTATCAAGAGCCATGGTTGTTTGCATGCAAATCGGTTAAAAGTTTTTCCGAGTTATAAAGATTAACATATAAAACTTGTAAAATTTGTGTTATTATGATATATCACGAAATTAATTCATGCATGTTAAAATTTCTGGTCCTAAAATGTTTTAGGATATTTTGGTTAAATTTACGGATTTTTATTGTTCATATTATACAATAATGGCATTTAAATATGATTTTATGAGTAAAAATGTCATTTTCGGTCTAAAATTAGCTATATTTCGAATTTTCAAGTGATTTTTGGATATGTTGTCACATATATTATTTTGAGATAACCTGTAAATTTTCATAATTTTTGGACTTCTTATGCTCGAAAAATGGATTTTTCATTATTAAATTCGGATTTAGGTGAAAAATAGGTTAATATGAGATAAATTTCGAATCTGGTCATAGAAATTTAGTATGTTGTCACATGCAATTTTACAAGATGTGTGTAAAATAATGGACTATAGTGAAGTCTTTTTGCATGATTTCTGAATTTTTGAAGAAAAATTGCATGAATAGTGACTTTATTAGTGAAATATTGATATAACATACTCTATGACTAAAGAAAAACATCACATGTTGCATTTTATTATCTTTATCAGATCTAAAATTGAAAAGTTAATGAATATAATTTTTCCCATGTTTTTATGATTATTTAAGTTAAAACCGATAAACCGCAACATTGTTTTTCCGGAAAAATTTCGAAATTTTTAACCTAAGTTTTTGAACATTATGAGTGTCATGGTATTTTTCCAGAATTTTCATGAGTTTAAATTTCAAATTTTGAATTTATTTGAAATTTTGTGATTTATTTGAAGTTTATAGCTTATTTTTGTAATTTTTAGTCCATTAATGAACAATTTATAAATATGAGTTAATTATGGTCAAATTATTAGTGAAGACTAAATTTTGAGTCCTAAGAGGTTGGGGTAATTAACTTATGCATAAATATGAATTTATGTAATTTTTGTGTTTATAAAATGTTGAAATCACGCAAATCCGTAAAAACCGAGTAATATAAGATATTGGCTAATTAAAGGCGATTTAGCATAAAATTGGGCATGTTCATACATATTATAATGCTGCATTTTCTTTATGATTGTCATAATTTAATTTATGTAATTTTTGAATTATGTAATTTTACTTAGTATGGCCTTAGATTTTAATTGGTATTTCCCGAAATGTATGGGAATATCGATTCGGTTGTAATTTTATTGTGATCTCGTATCACCGTTTTGTAATTTAATAGATTTATTTTATTTTAGTTACAAATGTATAATAGGAAATTATGTAATTTGCTATGTAATTTAATTTATCTCGGAGTTCCCAAAGACGGATTTCTTCAAGAATGGCGATACATAAAGACGGTGTTACCTCGAGATGCGTGCCACAACCGAAGTTCAAGGAACCAATGGAGTTGGTTTCCGAATATGTAATAGTTAAATAGTTTTTCTATTTTAGGAAAGGCCATACTAGGATTTATTTATTTTTATGCTTGCATTTTATTTTATGTCACATGCATCGCTAAATCGCCATAACTAAAACATGCATTGTCATCTTTATCGAGTTTATCGACCGTGTCGATTAAAATTATCGTAGTTCACCGCTTTAGTTCACTTAAAACGTGATAGATAATAAATTGACATGACCTCTCGCTAAAACAATCAATTGAGACATAGCCTTACCAAAGAGTAGAAACCATGAAAACCTATTTCGTGAGGGAGTGCACTCGGCCACACCGGGATACAAACCTTCTTACGTAGGGGAAGTGGGTGATAAATGTCTATCCACCGAATTCATGTTGATAAGGGTTTCATCGGCCACACCGTGCCCAAGTTAAATATGGGTTTGGATCATGGACGCATTTATTCGAAATTTGGATTGAACTCAACAAAAGTTTTTCGATGAGGGTTTTATCGGCCACACCGTCCCCTTGTTGAATGTGTTTTGGGCTAAAGATATATGTTAATGTAATATTATCGACCAAGAGTTCTAAAAGTAGAATCGATTAAACGTTAATCCACCGAGTTATATTGATAAGGGTTTCATCGGCCACACCGTGCCCAAGTTAATATGAATTTGGGTCTTGGAATCATTTATCTAGTTGGGTAGAGGTCACTAGAAAAATGCATAAAACTTGTTTAAATCATACATTTTTACGAGTATTATTATTAAAACGACATTTGTTTTACTCCTTCTATTTTGTTTTGTAGACCACTTCTTTTTCTCATAACAAATGGCAACACCAACCCCTAACGCCACGCCTCTCGCTAGTTCATCTTGGCTCCGATCCTTCATGGATCGATGTAAACTTGAAAAGAATGGGTCAAATTTCTCCGATTGGGATGCACAACTCAAATTAGCCGCCCAAGGTGACGACAAGCTTCGTTACCTTACCGAGGCCTCTCCACCCGAACCTACTACTAGGTCGACCGCCGCCACTAGGGAAGCATATGAGGCTTACCAAAAGGAGTCCGCCGCAATGAAAAATGTCTTGATATTTGCGATGGAGGCGGATCTCCAAAGGAGAGCCTTTAAAATGGGCAATGCTAATGAGATTTACTCCAAGCTTGTGACAATGTTTTCACAAACTCCGCGGATCGTCCAATATGAGGCGGCCGCGGCATTCTTTGATCTCGACTTCAAAGAGGGCCAAAAGGTTAGCCCTCATGTGCTCAAACTCATGGAGCTTGTCGAGACCTTGAAAATTCAAAAGGTTGAAATCCCCAAAGAACTCATTGTAGATAGGATTCTACACTCCTTGTCCAAAGTCAAAGCATATGTTCAATTCCGGGTGAATTTTAACATGCAAGATAAGGATGTGTCTCTTGAAGAATTGCACAAGTTACTTGTGCAAGCCGAGAGGGACATGGGGTTAAATGTGAACCCTCCAAAGGATGTGCTTAACATAAGCACTAAGAGTAAGGGGAAGTTCAAGAAGAATGGGAGGAAGGGCAAGAAGCAAGCTCCCACTTTCACCAAAGCTAAGACTTGTGAAGCTAGCACTTCAAAAATCAAGAAGGGTCCTCTTGATAAATGCCATTATTGTAATGGTATGGGACATTGGAAAAGAAATTGTTCCAAATACCTTGGTGATATTAAGGCTGGAAAGATCACTCCAGTAGGTAAATGACTATCCTTCTTTTATGTTTCTAATTCAACTATGGTATTATGATGCAAAGTTGTGATAATGTATCTCCCTTTTTTTTTATTGAAAATAGGGCATCCACCAAGCAAAGACAAGGGAAAGGAAAAGCAAGCATGAGAAACCATCAAGAAGCTAGGGATAGCTTTCATGGAACTTTGCTTTTCATTGTCTTATTTTAAATTATGTTTTGGATTTTAGAACCTTAAGTTTCCGTGTTTGACATGGAAAGGTATTTTGGATAATGGGTTGTATTTTGGATAATGGTAACTTGGTTTGCAACCCAAGTCACCCGTTTTATCATTTTATCCTTTTGTTCTAAAATTCATGTTTAAATGCTTGTTCTTAGAAACTTATAACTTAAAGTGATCTAATAGACAAATATAATGACGGGTTTCGTTATACGTCCACATGCTTAAGGCTTGTGTATGATCATTTATAAAGCGATTTTGAGTCTATGAACTCTCTTAAAGGAATGTCAATCACCAAGTACACTTACGAAATCTATAACTATTAGTCAATCTATGAGATAGTTCTCCTTATAACTTCAACATCATTATTTGTGTCTCATATACTATCTTTGAATCTATAGTGTATTTATTCTAAAGATAGAGTGGGAGAAAAATGAGGACACAACATACGAGACAAGATAAAAAAAATTGTGTACTTGTGTAAATGAAGATCTACGCAAGAAAGAATGATTTGAATGAAGGTATATCTATTTACATATTATACCAAATAGATGAGATCTATGGTCTCAAGTAAGTTCTATATGACAAAAGAGACCAAGTGAAGTAATCGAAAGAACATATTCTTATGATAACTACACGAGGAGACCAAAAGAAAGTTTTGGAAGAAAAATGACTAATGTAAAGTCTTAACAAGTTTTTGACTAAGTTCTATATGATAAATTTTGACCAATAGTTTCAACCTTGAGAATTACTTAAGAGCCTAAATGAATCATAGTAACATACTAGTTATGATCGAGTTGCAAAGATTGATATACCGATATCTTCAATGGCCAAGTTTTAACCACGCAAATGTCATTGCTTAACCTCATTATGAAATGGTTAAACCTCCTTCCGAAAGGGTATTTTCGAAGGACGTGTTCTAGATATTATTTATATTTGAATAATGACATTGCTACACATCATTATGATATGAGTGTGTTAGAGATTTAATATCTCTTTCCGTAAGGTTAAAATGAGACCTCTTCGAAATAGGTATTTTGAAGGGATATGATGGGAACATATATGGTTTTATCTTAATAACTTGGCAATGCAATTTATATTTCAATTCTTGAAAAGTTTCGATTGAGAAGTCAATTTCGAAATACGTGGAATTGAGTGGGAGTTAGGAAATTATCATGTGAAGACATGGAATTTAGTGGGAGCTATCATCCTTTGAATGTTTACAACTCACCACTCATTAAAGAATGACGAGCTAACACCTTCCTTCATAGAGGAAGTTTTGAGTTTTCAATTCTGGATGAATTTGGACTATGATGAATCCAATTACATCAAGGAATGTTGGATTAGTATTAAGAGATACACATCATATCAACATACACATAGGTTATTCATATAGATGAAAATGGAATTGCCATTAGCAGTCATGGTCGTTCATTGAACCTATGAATGGTTGATCTCATGATTATTAGTAACTAATGTTTCCGCCATTAGAATAATCATGCACATGTCCAATAGTGAATCATATGCATAAGAGCATGATGATTCATTGGTAAGCCACAATAGAAACGTCATGAATTCTCGAGTAGAATCCGATGAGCGATTTCGGTGTTTGACGGAATGCTCTATTGTGTGTCAAGAGGTTGCACATATTATAGAAAATCCGTTCACATGCAAGGATTTATGAGAATCCTTAACCTTTCAAGCTAGAAAGATAAATAAGAAGTTTAGGAAAGATACTTAGTTAGAGAATAAGTTACTCAAAACTAATCTTTCCTAACTATGCTAGGACTTGTGAGAAGTGCTAGGCTAATCATCTTGTCAAATTGTTGTAAGACTCTACAAAACATATACCTAGTGCATTGTGTGTGGATGGGGTACTTGATCAGTACAAGTTATATCATTCATCACAAATTCGTTCGTTATGTGATAATCGATAAGGAAGTTCTTTCAAGTTAAAGAACCGAAACCAAGGTCGGGAACCTTGATGCGTACTTGGTAAGATTCATGCTATGAGAGAGAACATGAATGTAAAGGAAAATGCAAGTGTAAGAAGTTTGAACACATGGACACATGGCATGTTAAACTTCTATTGTAATCAATAAGTGTTTACACTTACGATATACATCACAAGGTTGTAATATGATATTCACTACCCGAGTGTGATGTCGACATTTGTCGTTTGAGTTATTATTAACTCACCTTATACTTTGTTACATCCAAACGGGTTGTGGAGACAATTGAACCCCGTTAAAGTTAACACGGATTAACATTGTATTTGCCCATAGTTACTTGTATGAGGTGACGTATCAAAGTGACTAGAGTGTGATGCGATTGATGGCAAGTTCAAGTGCTATAGAGTCATGTGAGATGACTAGTCGATCACATAGGCAGACTAATAGGAACATTTTGTCGGGCCTAATGACCGCTTATAGAGTTCTGGCAAATTTATATAGCCTGGTCGTGGCGAGAGCTACTATAGTATTCGATTGAGTCGATTCTTTTGACTAAAGACTGTTCACCTAAGATGGCACAGTTTCAGATTAACTTTGATTTGTGTTACTACGACCTTCGTAAATGGGGTCAAATGGGCATATTTTGGGTTATGATGGCTGTGGCTAGTCGAAGGGAATGAGTGCGATAGGAATTGTCCACCCCTAGTTAGGGTTATAACAATATCTCAAGGCCACTCGAGGAGTAATGAACTGGAAATGCGTGGCCACGCTCGGAAGGTATCTATGATAGATAAATCCGGTCAATCAGTTATTCTCCAGATCGAGGAAACCACTCTCGATATGATCACTTGCAAGTACGACCTGAAAGACACCTTGCATTGAGTGGGAGATAGTAATAGGACAAGAGAATTGGTGACGCACACTTGTCGACGACAAGTGGGAGATTGTTGGAATATGTGTCCTCCGACAATAATGCGATCACGATTGTTGATCATGATGATCACAAGTTTAAATCTCATTATAAAGAATACAATTGGGAAGTAATTTTTACTGTCAACTGATCAACATATATCGGTAATGATTGGCTGACTAGAGTTTGACATTACTGTCGTGCGACGGTGGTGATCAGTTGATCCCCTAGGTCATACCTATAGGGCAACACTCTTAATTGATCATTTAATTAATCGTATAACGTTACGAGTTAATTAAATTACTTGAAAATTGACGGACGATTTTGGAGGTAAAATTTACGTATCACATTGAAATTGATTAAATGAGATACGGTCTGAGTAATTGAATTGTATCATTACTCAGATGAAATTATTGTTTAAAGAAACAATTAAATTTGAATGAATTATTATAAATACAATTTATTGTGATTTATAATTGGAGAAACATTTTGGTACAAGTAATTATGAATTACTAAGTTGATTTTTGTATATGACGTATTTTTATTAATACGTTGATTTTTAATATGTTAAAAATACATAACAAATTTATGTTACATATGACATGTGACATATTGACAAATTGACAAAAATAATATGGAATCCATATTATCAAATGTACCGAAATTAAGGGGTGGTTTAAGCAAATATTGTGTTTGTTTAAATTAGTGGTAAACATAATGATTGCTTACTTTAGTAGCCATGCAACCCTAGTTTACCTTGTGAAGATAAACAAGTGCATGCATTAGCTCCCTTAATGCCCCCCCCCCCCTACCACCCGGTTTTTGAGAGAGGAAAAACCATTTGGTTTTTCCTCTTATTCTATCTAATATACACAAAATGTTTTGTGTGGCTAATTCATTCTTCATTATTCTAATTCTTTGAGTTTTAGAGAGATTAAAAGCTCACATTCTTCCTCCTCCCAAAACCGAAAATATTAAGTGTTCCATAATATTTTTGGGTCAATTTTCTACAAAATTAATATTATCTAGTATTCATAGTATTAATTTTAATTAAGAGTAAGCTTTGGGTATAAATCCTTGGGAGAGATCCTACACTTGGGTCTTAGTTCATCCAAAAGGAAAAGCTCAAGAACAACAGAGAAAGGTGATCTCTCTTGTGCCCATTAAACCGAAAATCACAATGTAAGAACAATGTTTCTTCCTTATTTTGTTTTAATGTTTGCATGCATAAGATCAATCATTAATTTTATGACAAATTAAATTAAAACATATATGAATATGTAAGTATATAGATCTACTTTTCCTTCAGGTTTTTCGGGTCCAAGGAGTAGTACCATTGGCGAGGAATCGGCTCCAAAGAAGATGGGAAGATCCGGGTAAAGAGCTACTGTTTGACCCCCTTAATGGCCATGTAGTCCTTGAAAGCACGGATATGGTTGAGTGGGTCCTCCACTCCCTTGAACTTAGGCACATCAGTCAGGGTGAAGTTGTCAGGTAACTGGTCCCCGACAGGCTCGAACCTTCGGTTGTTCTCAAGATGGATATTGTTACCCCGGGCTAGGAGCTGTTCTTCCAAGAGTTTCAGTCTCTTCTCAGTTTCAGTCAGAGGTGGGGTATTATGTTCCCCAGTTTCCTTGTTCTCCAGGGCATCGATACGGGTCTCGACGCGATCCAGGGTGACCTTGAGAGCGGTAAGCATGCTGGCTAGCTCATCAGTTGTGACATCTCTGTTGTTATCATTGTTGTTGTTGGACGAAGCTGAAGACGGGGCCATGGCTCTGAGGCAGAAAAACGGCTCACATTACAACTCGATCCGACACGGTTCCAAGACTAAACGCAGACAACGCAGAGGACGAGACAAAGACAGACTCAACAAAACGGGGCGACCGTGTGTGGTCCCTCGGTGCTGACTCGATTTATGACGTGACGGTGTTTGACCGAACCTTTGACACGAGTCAAACATGACGGCGTGACGCCGTTGGACGGGTCTCGTGGTGAGATGACTCATAAGTAAAGACCCATAAGTACGTTTGCTTTGACTCGATAGACACGAGGCGGAATTGGAATGGTGGACTGAAGTCTTCGAAAATAGAAATTTTCAAAAAGATTCATTTGTCGCTTTTAAATGGGCGGCTTCCGAAGATAGAAATCTCCTCAAGTCAATCAGTTGAAAGGGCCTGTCTTAAGTTTATTTGCAAAAGACGGTTTGAGTTTGAATCGGCTCGGGAAACAGTGCATTGTTTCCCAAGACGGTTTTTTGAAATTCAAAATTGTATGTTTTGAAAATCGAGTTTGAAATGTTTGAAGAGGTCTCGGGGACGGTGTATGGTCCTCGAGATCTCGAAAGTGTCTCGAGAAAAGGGTGTGTGCTTTTCTCGGGTTTTGAAAGAGCCATTGTCGGCGCGAAACGGGTTAAAATCCGTGTCTAGACGCGGCGATTATAACGGCGTAAAAATGTGATTTGAAACGGTTATAGAAAACCGGGTTTGAAAATCGTTATTACGACGGCCTAGAAAGGCGTGTTGAAATGGTTATAAAAAACCGAGTTTCAAAATCGTCATTACGACGGCCTAGAAAGGCGTGTTGAAATGGTTATAAAAAACCGAGTTTGAAAATCGTCATTACGACGGCCTAGAAAGGCGTGTTTAAATGGTTATAAAAAACCGAGTTTGAAAATCGTCATTACGACGGCCTAGAAAGGCGTGCATCGGTCGGCGAAAGACCGAGGTTTGAAATGGCCATTATAACGGCGCAAAGAGGTGTTTTTTGAAAGTTTGAAAATGACACGGAAGGACTTATGATCAGATATCACATAAGCACTTGCAGTTCATTATATTATGCATTATGCTGACACGGGTTTTGGCTTAAAAGGGTGGGTTACACACCAAGCAATCAAACCCCGATTTCCGAGAGGGATACCAATCCAAACAAAATGTGTAAGGAGGTTGCCCTAGCCTCGTGCTCGAAAGTGATGAAAGCTCTTTGACGAAACAGAAATGTGTAAAGTCAACGGTATGCTTGACTCAATCGGGATTCGAAACGCGGGGATGAGAAAACTCACGCCGACGAAACGAGCCAATTGGTCGAAAAGGGTTAGGTTGTGGGCCCGGACAAGGAACCCGACCGTGACCGTAATATCAATTAATGCATTCCAATCAAGACCTCGTTCGAATCTCACCATCTAGGGATCACAAAGACGTAAGTGTCCTAGTTTTCCCCAGTGAAGTCGCCAATCTGTGGACATGGCCCACCTGCAAGCCCACTTCGATCTGTGGACACACAGCGGTCTTTTTTAAAAGCCACGCTCGGCGGCGTAAAAATGCTTTCGACCGGATCGTTTTAGATCGGTCGGTTTCATCTCGGTAAGGGTCTCGAAACGATTAGAGATGTTCGGAGTCGCCACCAAGCATTTGTGGGATGCCTGGAACCCGTTCGAATTCCACTTTATACCTCGGTCAAATCGAAGCACAAAGCAGCGTTTGACATAGGTACTAAAGATAAAGAAATCGTCCCTCTTTAGCATCCTATCTCTAGAATGACTCTCGTACGCCCTGGATAAGGTCGTCCACTATCCAAAGTTTCTGAGTAAGAGGTGAAGGTACGTATTGGGAAGCCCTTTAATCGAACACCCAATCCCGCCGCGTTTAGCGGCCTCTACTGATCGATCTTGATTGGTTGAATGCAAAAATTGATAAAACGGTTTAAATGCATGAATGCGCATCCAATAATTTAAACCTAACATGTGAGAGCTTTCTAAGTCGGTTGATTTAATCCAAGTATCAAGTATAAGATGTCGAGTTGGATTAATGGTTGATTTGCATGCAAGACGGAAATTAAACATCTATTTACCGTATTAGGTTTAGGGTGCATAACATGATCCATTTGTCTTAGTAAGGCATTTTGCAAATGTGGTTTTGAATAGTCATCTGATCCGTCCTATATCCGAGTTAAACGGAGTCGGGATCGTCCTAGACTAATGCTGGAAGGGAACAGGCCCTGTACCAGATGGTTATATGATGCGCGAACCAGCCGGCGATACAAGGGGCCTCCCTCTGGTTTTGAAAATGAGAAATGGAGAGCCTGTTTAGGCGCGGGTTAGCCCACGGTTTATGTGCCGTGTTCTGACCTTTTAGAAAACGTTATAAAACGTGTTGGAAATGGGTATTTGAACCCGGTTTGATTTGAAGGGGTCGTTTAGACCGCATTTGTTGATTTGAAGAACTAGACTCGAATAATCATCATTATTTGATAATATTCGGTGTCGGGTTCGGTTTGACAAACTTGACATGAATAGTTTTGAAAAATGATTATGGACTAATTGTTTTAAGTCCATTTGAATGTTATTAGTCGATACTCATCATCGTACCCGGGTTAAAATCTGGCATGGTATGTAGAACCAAGGATGACTTTGTGTTGGTGACTAATATGTTTGTTTGAAAAATGTAAAGAAATGAAATAAAAGGCTTTAAAATACCTTCTAAATGTCATTAACCAAATATTATCACCGAAACACGGATTTAACCGTCATGGTATGAAGAACCAAGGGTGAAAAATGCTTTATGGTTAAAACATGTGAAATAAAACAACAATGGTTCGAAAATACTTGAAATGGTGAAAACCGATTACAAATATGAAAAATGGATTAAGGGAAATGACGAGAACAAACACGGTTGATTTCTGGTCTGAATACCCCATTTAGGCGCGAGCTAGTTGGCGACCTAAGAGGCTTCTGCCTCAGACCAAAAATCAGTTTTGGCTCGTTTATTCCATGTTTTGGTTCATGTTATGCATGTTTTAGCATGTTAGGGTCATGAAACAAATGAAAACATAATAAAAGAGGATTTTTACACTCTCATACTTACATGTTTGGTTATGGCGAGTGACCGACGTAAGTGTAACAACTCGTTTGATCGGAAAAAACTCGGTTTAAAACCGTTTTGGTAAGTAAAAGAGTATTTTAAAAGTTTAGTGATTGTGTAGTGGTCGAAGTGGTCGGTCAAGTGATTTAATGCATGATGACGGTACCAAACAATGTGTAAGGCTCGTGTTTACGATCGGTGGGTCGTAAACACGCGTCGGGTTGTGACTTAAGAAGACGAGTCGAGAATTTTAAGGGAGAAAAGAGGAGGCGGACACTCGCGTAACTCTCAAATGGGTGGCATTTGAGGGGTATTTATAGGAGAATGAGTGGTTGTGTGAGTTTTGAGCGACGTGGCCACTTGGGATGCTCAAAGAAGCGCGAGCCACGTCGCGGGTCTTGGAGCTGTGTTGTCGCTATCACAACAAACGCAATCATTATTTGTTCTATCCTAGGTTTTGTAGTCACATGTTTGGTACTTGACCAACATGAATCCGGGAAAACTTAAGGTAGAAGGTTTGAAATGTTTGGTTTTTTGTGGTTGACTCGGTTTGACTCGTTGTTGGAGTCGGGATTTGAATTTTTGAGTCGGTTTTTGGTCCGGTGTCGGTTTTGACTCTAGTTAGTGTCATTGCGACCCCGTCGTCGTGCATTAAACACTCCAGGTATTTTTGAAATGTTTTGAAATGTTTTATTTTCGAAATCGTTTTAAGTTTTCCGACGTAAAGTTGTACACAAACTGTCGATCAAACGCCGCGATTCCAAAACATGATGTAGTCCGATAATCATCGGGTGTTTGTTGGAGTCTCAGCAGATACTGGGTATCTACAGCTGCCCTAGTCACCCTACACCACTATATCAAACACAAACACCCAGCACACCCATTCATACACAACCCGCGACAAGCAACAACCATGAACACCCCTGCCACCAGTGGCCACCACCACTGCCACCACCATGGTCCTCATCCCACCCACGATTGACCCACTGGTAACACCAACCTCCAAGGTCAAGGTCAAGCCGCCACCATTGAGTTTTAATCCCTCAACTCTACCCGACATCACAACCCATCGCCTCCCCTGTTTTGCTCACTCCGGCTACCACAACCACCAAGTGGCCGTCTTTCTCCACCCTAACACTTCCCTGACGCCGACTAAAAGACCTGGACCCTCGCCACCCTCTAGTTGGTCCCACACGAGCCATACAAAGGAAAATATACCATTCGACCTGTAGCTACAAAACCACTCGCCACCATCGACTACCAGTCTTATCTCCGCCGACAATGCCACCACTAAGACCCCCATACGCCACCCTAGCCTGCCCTTAATTTGGTTGGGTTGAAATAGTATATGGGTCAGGTTCTAAGGGTCTTCTTATCGGTCATGTATACAACACACACCGCTTATGTCTTAACAATTTTATGATACAATCAACGCCGCTCAACGGTCAACGGGTCAACGGGTCAAGGTCAGTCTAGGTCGGGTCCATGGTCAAGGTCGGGTCTTGAGTCGAGTCAACATATTATTTTAATAATTTAATTATAAGAAAGAGTTTATGAGACGGTTACCTTTAAGACGGTTGTAAGCTAGATTTGAAACTCCCCTTTTTCTTCTTATTTCTCTCTTACTTTTAACTAGATTTTGTGCCCGTGCGTTGCACGGGTTTCAAATTTGTCCTTCCTCTAATTGTTTAGATCTTTTAATATCATTTTGAATGATACGTAAAAGTTGTATTTCAATTACTCAAATAAGGTACTTCGTATCAGTTTTCAATTTTCAGCTAGCTTTTTAGGTACCTTTTTAATTTCAGTCACGTAGAATATGTAAGTTCTTGAATGTGAGAACGGCAAATTTGCTATCGGAAAGTAACTAATGACTTTGAAAATAAGTGTAGTCGACATTGTGAATTAATTTAAGTTAGTCTCTCTATTTTCAATTAGACTTTTGTACGATTGTGTTATATACTGCTCCGTATTATACGTTCTTCATTGGCATATTATAAAATCTTTATTGTCATCTTAGATATGTATGATCGTGTTTGTCAGTATGTGTCCTAATTATAATCAGCAAGTCTCAATTGTGACGATGTTTATTTTGTCTTAACTAAACACATAAGTAGTACTTGACCCGCCGCAAGTTTGTGACGAATATAAGCAAATTAAACAAAAAAATAGCACTAAAGAGCAATATGAGCAATATAAGATAGTTAGTTACAAATCAAACATTGAGGATAAAAAAAACGTAAAGAGCGTACAAATCAAACATTGACCAATATAAATTTGTGAATATATTTGATTATAAGAACGTATGAAGATTTCATGTTTATACTGACTGGTATTTGTATTTACTAAAATTTATTATAAACTCTATCTTATATTCCTTAATTTATTTATAAAAATTTTTGTGAGATCAATAACAGCGCAAGAAACAAACAAAAGACTTATAAGCAAACAATAGAGAAGAGACGCAAGAAAAAAAAGTTCTAAAACATGAGGTGTTTTAATCTCTAAGATGAATGCCCGTGCGATGGACGGGCCAATAAATAATGTCATCTTATTTGCTTTTTTGTTAAGCTTACAATTGAATCTAATCATATATCATGAAAATAATAAAAAAATTGATTCATAATTTTTTTTAATAAGATCATACTTTAAACTATAAAATTAACTAATATTTTCAGTTAAAACCAAATCAATTAAGCCAATTTTAGTTTAATCTAACTTAAATTAACTTGAATAAACTTAAAAGACTATCTTATCAATTTTGTCATTAAATAATATGTATGAGAGTTTCAAACATGGCCATTGTCAAACCTATCAACCAATAGTAATAAGGAAAATGCAAATTCTCATTTGTGATGGGCTCTTTTTCGTCACAAATTATGACGGATCTAAATGTGACCAGTTTAAAGAGAAAATGTTACCATTATTTGGTAGGTAATATTTTATGAGTGGGCCATCACAATTTGTGGCCGTCACAAGAGAGACCAAATGTATTAAACCATTAATAATTTTTGAAGAAAGATTGATAAATCGTAGAACATCGCCTTTTATCCATTTAGTTTGGCTTCTTTTCCTTCATAAACTTATTTGCGACCAGTTCATGTATCAACAAATAAATTATTGAAAAACTGCATGATCAAAAGGTTTGACAAATTGTTATTATTTGTATGTTACATGGCTTATGGCTTAATCAATTCTCGTAATGAGTATTAACTTACGCAAATATGCAATTTACTCATATCAGTCATATGATATTCAATATTGTGTTTTGATCCTCCGTTTTAGATCGACGCATATGCTAGTCCTAATATATGATTATTATAAGTCTATTTAGAGTTTCAGATAGAATTGTCTATATGCATTATTACTTGTTAGCTATGTTAACATTGTATATCTTTAATTTTTTTTTTGGTGTTCTATCTTTAATATTTGTGGTGTGCGAATGTATTTCACAAATATTAGACTCTGATTTCTTAAAGGTCTTTCTGAAAAGTCGGAATCTTTATAGAATATAATATATCTCATAATATATTTTGAATTATATTAGACTTATTTTTAAAGTATAAAACTTCTATTTTAGTGGAGGATATTGTCTTAGATGAAATTCTATGTTAATGAACTTTGAATTTATCTAACGCTCTTGTGTAAATAGTATCTTAGTATGCAAGTAAGGATGATAGCTTTATAAAAAATTATCCCAAGCCCCTAAACCTTCAGCTTGTTCCTGAATGAAAAAGGCAACATTAATTTTTTTTTTTTTGGATATTGAAATTAGTCGCAAAGAACATGATAATCATGATAAGCAATTAGCAGTACTTTCACCATGTCACCATAAACGCAATATCGAACTGAAATAATGCTAATATTTATAAAGAGAAACCTATTATGATCAGTTGATATATGTATATATAAGATCAACAAAGGGAAAACAATACATGGTTCAAGTATATATGCCAATTTTCGTTGAATATCTAATGATATGAGCTTGCATAAAATGAAAATTATCATACATTAGCAAGTCTACTAATTGCTTTTTCAAGAGAAAAATCATAAAGGCAAAGGAAAACTGCAAAAAATCCCATCTTTAGGGATTTAAATGCTAGAAATCGATATAGATTGACATTGTTATACCAAAAATAAAATAAATACATCAACGTAAAGTATGGATGAAGAATAATTTCGTACTTTTAAGATTACTTTCGTGTCTACTATGGAGTGTCCGAGTAACGTGAGATTGCTTGATTTTCTTCGAATCTAACATTAATTAAGAAGCAAGAGAGAAAAAAGTAATTAGTTTCACAAACATAATAGCATTATGTTAAGAACAAAATACATGATTGAAGGCAAATAAATAAATTGATCAAACAATGAGGAAGTGAGGAACGTAAGAAAGAAAAAACTTGAAATAAAATATGGTTGGTAGGATAATCAATTAATCCTACCACATTATATAGGGTGATATATTTCGGTACTATTTTTACAATTTGTATCTCTCTCAAACTCTATTGTATAAATTCTTTATCTTTAAAGATTATTAAATTTTAATTTTAGACTTATTTGATACATTAATATATTATCTTTTATTTTATATTTTAAGATTAAGATTTATTTTTGGTATTTATTTATATGGTACTTATCTTTTTAGATTAAGATTAATATTTACAAATTCTGTTTTTTTCTACGACTAATATTATTATTTTAATTAGAGTTTTTTCAAAAAACTTGGAGTTTCTAGAATTGCCTGAAAAAAGCCTCTTATATTTATATATATATATATATATATATATATATATATATATATATATATATATATATATATATATATATATATATATATATATATATATATATATATATATATATATATATATTCATTGTGATTTTTGTGAATACGGGTGAACAAAAGAATAGCTAGAGGGTCCTATTTATACTAATAGATAGGTGGAGGAACTTTCCTTATCTTATTAGGTAATATTATTATTATCTCATATTAATACCGTATAAATACTATATAAATATGTATTACCTTATTAGTTGTATTATACCATATACTAATACTATTATATATTATTATGTATTAACTTTCCTCCATCATATATTATTATGTATTATTTAATTAATATTTCTCGTCCCGTAATTACACGTCTCAATAATTAATAAATAATTAAAATATAAAATATCAATTTCCATAAATCACATTTTAATAAAATGATGTTGACCAAACCTTTGACCATCCCCTAAATACGGGGTATTACATAGGATACCTATGATGATGATGAGGAAGACCTCCCACCACAATTTCCTTCTATGACCCATGTAGAGGAAGTGTGTTCCCTTGACACTTATGGGAGTGAAGGTAAAACTTGGAAAGAAGAGGTTGATGAATTTGAACTTGCTATCTTTGGAGAATTGAGGGGCCAAGAGGAAAACTATGATGTTGGCATCTTTGATCATAGTTTGGAGGAAAAATTGAAGCTCTTTTCTTTGGAAAAGATTCAAGTTCTAAGGAGGGTCAAGAAGAAAATGAAGAAAATGAAAGCATGAATGACCTCAATGGTGAGAAGTTGACTCCTCCACATCTTATCTTTCAACTATCCCCTCATCAAAGAAATGTGAACTCTCCTTCTACTATTGAAGGATTGATGAATCAATGCTCTATCATCATAGAATTTGAAAGAGATGGTGGAGAGTGGAAGCCTCCGGATGAATATGGGCAATACTTCGTACATTGTGTTGACAAGAATCATGTGCTTGTTGGTTTGAAGCATTGTAGGAAGCCAAGTGCCAAGGGCAAAACAAATGGGAGAGTGTTTGGCAAGTTCTATTCCAAGCCAAGATGGCTAAACTACGTTTTGACATCGCCAATCTCCTATTTATGCTTATATGAAGCCCATTCAAAAGCCTTTGACCGGTTATTGAGAGCATTGAGCAACATGGACAACATCAATAAACATGGCAACATGAAATGAGTTTGGTGGAGTCCTCCCTCAAACCACCATTTGTACGATATCATCTCCTTTGACTTTGCATTGCATTTACACTTGCATTTAGTTATATACATATACATTTAGCTTGCATTTATGTAGTTACCTCATGATTAAACCCCTTTCTTCCAACATTAGCAATAGTGTTTAAAATCGGTTTGGGGAGGTTAAACCATGAAGCGACATACATATATCATATAGTTTAGGCTTGCATTTCTATTATATTGCATTTACATTAGTTAGTTCATATAGTATAATTTGCATTGTAATATATCTCACATGATTCATGTAGTTAGTTGTATATAGACTTGAGTTCATGTAGAGTCACTAATGACAAAACCTATTTCTTTCTACACTAGAAATAGTGCTTAAATTGGTTTGGGGAGGTTTGATCATAAGTGACCATAGTTTACTAGAAATCATGCATCATCTAGTATAGTGTAGAGTGCATTCATTTGTTATATATGTCATATAGAATTGCATTTAGTTAGAGCATGCATTCATATCATATCATTGCATTTGTACTTCATTTTCCATAAAACTTTAAAATCCAAAAACATGTTTTTCTTTTTCATTCCTACTCCTACATGTACATTGAGGACAATGTCCAAAATAAAGTGGGGGATGGGAATTTATATTCCAAAAATACATAAAAATTGAAAATTTTCGAAAAAACTCAAAAATATGTTCTTCAATTTCATAAAAACAAAACCCATAAAAATTTGAAAATTTAAAAATTCCCAAAACATGTTCATTTTCTTTATAGTGTAGAATTGTATATTTGGTATATATTTGTTTGTTTGTGTGTCGCTCTTATGACATTGGATCGACTACGCCACATTCGAGGCATGAAGGAAATAGAAGACCGCATGGTATGATCTTTCCAAATCTCCTTCCTCCTTTTGTATGTTAATGACAATGTGGCTATATTTTGATTGATGCGGTATGAACCAATGTGTTTCTAAGAGTTTGCATCTAGATTATATGGCATTATAGTTGATAGAAGCATGTGCATTAGAGTTGTATATATGTTAGTTGCATCATGGCATGTAGTTGCATGGTTAGAAAATTTTGTGAAAATGCCTATTTGGGAAGCTTGACAAGTGTATATAAGGCCCTTGTAGATAATTTTTCTCCTTGAGACTTTGTTTGCTAGAATACCCTCAAGACACCCTAGGATGTGTCATACTAGTATCTTTTGACCCATGGACTAAGGCCTAGTCAAGAGTACCTTGTGATGTGATAACTTCTTGGCTACCGTTTATTCCAAGGTGACCTTTGAAGCCATGCAACCGTTCTTACACTTCAATCATCATATTTTGTCAACAAAAAAGGAATGGGCACAAAAACATCAAATTGAGTTCAATTACCAAAATCAAAATCAAAAAATTTGCAAAATGCATCAATGAAAAGAGGAGCAAAAATAGACTCCTATGCTTCAATAAAAGTACCCTTGCTACAAAATGGGGTTACTTTGAAAAATGTTCAAAAATGCAAAGATTGAAAAAAAATTTGCCAAGTATCAAATTGCCAAAACATCAAAAGTGGCAAAAGAAATTTTCTCAAAAGTCAAATACCACAAGAAATTGGGGGGAAACAAATCAAAAAAGCAAACTACCAATATGAAACTCATGCATCTTGAAACCCTTTCTATCCATTGATCTCATTTTTGTTGCATGGTGGAGAGGGGACGACCCTTCTTCTTATCTAGGCAAGAGGGGGAATTCCGCGATCCTACAGTGTTTTTAACACCATAAGGAGACTACTCTTGACAAAAGCATTTAGCGATTGAGGATGAAAGTACCCTAGTTTAACACAACTTGGAGGTGACTTGTTTGTATCCTCTTGGACTTAGTAACTTGGAGAAATGATATCTACAATGGAGTGTGTGCCCTTAGGTTGCTTCCCTCTTAGATGATTTCCGCCACTTAGATGAGGAAAGTGGCTATTCTTTTGTAGATGCATTCATTACCTGTTTTGAGTGCTTAATGCTTGGATGTATCGCCATTTTGGCAAGCCCCACCTTGCCTTAAAAGAAGGTATCTTATCTCATAGATGTCTTGTTGTGAGTTGAAGGGGTGGAGTGAGACCCGCTAATTGTCTCACATCGATTATATTATTAGGATAGTTTAAATAAAGGTCTAGTTCTAGTCACCTCTTTACTCGGGACGAGTAAAGGTTCGGTTTGGGGATGTTTGATGTGACTCTTAATTGTGCACATTTAGTCCCCTAATTGAACCCATTTTGCATACTAATATAGCATTTCATGACCATTTTATCCGTCAATTCCTTCCTATTTCGCTTTCCTATTGCATTGTATATGTCTTGTAGGAAAGAAGATAATGAGGCGGAATTCCCGTCTCTCGCGCATATTCGGGAGCTTGTTGACGCTCTTGGATGGACTAGTATGAAGAAAAGGCAAGAATGATGACCAAGGATGTATGAATAAAGAGTATATAGAAGGATCATAAGCTAAAAAGCAAGGATGACGAGAAGGAAACCACTACAAGAAGAAATTGCTCGGAACCAAACCAATAGTTTCTTGTTTGGCTCTGAAAGTATGCTAGATGAAACGGCATCGAAAAATCAAGTGGTCTAGGCTTTTGAATCACTCCAATAGGAGTCCGGATGAGGAAATGACGTCCGTTTTACAATCCGAGCTCAAATAGACAAACTAGCTGCCAATCCGCTCGTCCCGAGCTCAGATCCGAGCGTGCCAGACTCAAGACGAGCGTGCCAGACACAGGACGAGCGGATTGTTAGACAGTTAAGAATGGAGAAGACCATGTCCCAGGATCCGAGCGTCCCGAGCTCAAGCCGCCCGTCCCAGACCAGGATGCCATGATCCGAGCGGCCCGACCACGAGACGAGCGGATTAGGGAGCTATGATCCGAGCGTCTCCCTAGTGATCCGAGTGGATTCCTTTACAAAATCAACCGTGCCTCAACCCAAGATGCACGGATCTCCTTAGGAGTTGATGCTTGAGCCGCGCATTTCCCTCGGGACTTGCAATTCTCTATTCAACACTTAATAATGTTATTTACTAATCTACCCTTGCTTAACCTAATGATGTACTGCTATATATACTAAATTTGTAATAATCAAGAAGAGAAAGCCCTCTTAGAGGAGGCAAACCTTCCTTAGATTAGATTAGGAGTAGATTAGAATAGATTAATCTCAACCTTTCCCCAAAATTACATATTAATCTTTCCTCAATCATTGTTTAAGTTTATTATTATTGGGTAATTGAATATTATTGGCTGGAAAAATACTTTAGCTTTCATAATTTGTTCTTTAATCTTTCCTCATTATTTCTAAGGTACTAATCGTTCTTCATAATTTATTTATCAAGTTATATGCTTTCAATTCATTATTGTTATTTCATGTCTTCAATTATGTTGTTATCAACCTTTATTGTTGTTGTTCAATTCAATATGAGCAGCTAATCATTCATCTAGGATGAAGGGGATCTAGGTTAATTAGAAAGGGGTTAATGAATTGATTGTTAGTAATATCGCATGAATTATCGTTTGATTATTGTTCTTATTCTAATTATTTGATTTAGGCCTGAATTGATAATTAGTGTAGCGAATTAATACTTTCACCGAGAGGGTTAAAATTAATATAGGCTGCGATAATCAAATAGAGTGTGTTTAATATTAGCGATTGCGTGTTACATTTAATCTAAAGGACATAATGGAATTAATTAATCTTGTAACCTTAGATAATTTGATTGACCTAACAATTGATTAAGATAAACCCCATATAATTGATCTAGTGAACCGGAATCCTAGACTTTTTAATATTATTGTTAATCATCTTTTAATTACTTGCTATTAGTTGATAGAAAACAAAAAAACAAAAACCCCCATAAATTGTTACCTTAAAGACACTTTAAATATTAGCAAAATGATTATTACCGCCTCCCTGTGGATTCGATACCTGTCTTACCACTAGCTATTTTGTTAGTACTGAGATAGATTTACTTTGATTAGGTGATACGACTTTAGCCTTATCAAATTTGGCGCCGTTGCCGGGGCCATTATTACTCGGATTATTAGGGTTTTGTGTGATTTTTCGGGAGATGCTCCTTATGAGCCTATGGAGGACCCTGAGCTTTTGGTAGATGATGATTATCTACGTTATGGCATCTCCTATATTGACAATATTGGTGGTAAGGACCATTATTGGAAGGTGAGGGATCACTATTACATGCTATTGCCTAACCCTAAATTGCCAGAAATCTCCCCTCTAGAGGAGAATGAGTCTAGGCAGAGACCTGCACCCGTCATGTATTTGATTCCAGATGATGTTTTGGTTACTTTACCTGGTTCTAGCACTACAGCTACCACTGGAGGGCGCCGTAGACCTCCTACCCACTTGTCTGGTTCTTACCAGCCCCAGCCTTCTGCTTCTTCTGTTGCATCCCCTACCCACTATGGTTACCATTTTGACCTAGTTGTTGAGAGGGAAGTGAGGGTCATGAGGGTATCAACACCACTTTGATTTAGAGGCGATTATGGGAGCAGATGGAGGCTACTACTATTTCTAGGGGAGGTCAGTATACGAGTACTACTCCGAGCTTTTACACTACACCTGGTGATGACAGTCGTGTTTGCCATCTCTATGGTGTTACTCCTGCAGAGTATGGGCAGTTTAGTACGGAGTATGGTGCTCTGGGTCGACCGTTCTACACTCCTATTCGACCTCACCAGCCCACCAGTGTGTTTCCAGAGGATGTGGGTGTACCTCTTTCTTAGAGAGGAACATTTGGCCAGTTTGCAGCTTCTTATTCTGCTGCAGCAGTTGTTCCTAGAGGTTGCCGTGCTAGAGGCCGTGGTCGACGAGGTAGCTATGCTAGAGGCCGTGGTAGTCGTGCTCCCGATCCTGAGTTGGAGGCTATGTTTGCAGAGATTGATGGGTTTGATGAGGCCACCCTTGGCAATGATGATGATGATGGAGCACAGTAGTGACAACTGGTCACTATATCCCTCACTTTCCAGCTGGTTTGGGGGAGCTTTTGCTACACAGCTGGTACTATCTTTCCTTGTATTTATTTTATTGTACTTCTTATTTCCCTCTTCCCTTTGTTAGTAATGTCCTTTAGGTTGCTGGATTTTCTGTGTGATTGCTATGGTGTAGGCGTCACAATGAGGACACTGTGACATTTAGGTTTGGGGGAGAGTATTTATTTTAGTTGTGTGTTTTATTTATGTTGTGTGCTTTAAAATTAAAAATCCATAAAAAATGAAAAATTTGTAAAATACAAAAACATGTTTTTATTTATTTATTTTAGGTCGAGTCTTGGTGAATTGTTCAGCAATGATGATAATTTGCTTTGTCATTGCATTTGAATCCCATTTAAGTTGTCCATGTACATTGTTTTGACATGTTAGTTATGAAAAACAAAGCTCATAACTCAAGTCTTGACCGTCACAATATGCCTTATACCAAGTAAATTTGACTATATTATGTTGGTAAACCACTTAAATTTCTGAGGTCTTTAGAGCTTCCTAGGCCAGGAACATTAATAAACTGGTCTCATTTGTTATTTAGGCTAAAGAGTGTGGTTTCCTTGTGGAATATGTAATATCAAACTACATAAGTGTGACATTAGTTTCTTAGCTTTTTGCGCGTTCATATGATTAAGTACATGAGGAAAGGTGATTCTTATCGTTCAAATAAGCCATACATTACCTTGTTTTGTTAGCCCATTTGAACCCTGTAGCCATTTCATATTCCATTTCATAGCTACAATCTAGAATTTGCCTACCTTTTCTGGATAGTCGCAGTTGCTTGAGTCTCTTGTTATTTTAGCTGCTTTGGTTGGGATTGGGACTTTTATGTCATGTGGGTAGTAGCTTTAATTTTGTTAGCAATTGTGTTGATCTCCTATGGTTGAAAAAAGAAGAGAATTATGAAGCAAAGAAAAAAAAATTCGAAAATTCCGAAAAAAAAAGAGAAGAAAAAAAAAGAGAAAAAAAGAAAAGGAATTGCTTCATTCGGTTTTGTTAGGAGATCATAAGTGGTGTTTACTAGAGGCTAATGCATTTTTGGAGAGTCTTTCTTATTTTCTCTCATATGTTGTCAAAGTTGAGATGATTTCTCTAGTTGGGATGGTTTATGTTTATTATCACTAGAATTGGTTATTGGTTTAGCGCTGCGACTACCTTCTTAGCCTCACATATCCATACGTGTTTCGGCACAAACCGCTTCTATACCCTTGCCCATTTACCACCCTATTGTCCTTGATACATGTACTTAGTGTTTATTGTGAATGCGCACTAGTTGGAGAAATTTATATCACATTAGATTGCATGCATGTTTCATAAGTTGAGTGAGTGTCTTTATTCTTTCTATCTTACATATATCTCACCCCTTATGAGTGAATGAGTGAAACCGCGAGAATCCAACTAATTTGTCTTGCAAGATTGAAAAGTATTTGGCTGAGTCTCGGTATCATGTCACATCTCGAGTTGAGCTGCGTTATTCTATTACCCGTGCCTTTGAATTTGTTTTATTGGCACAATTTTTGGTCATTACTTTGTTATAGATGTGGATAGCTGGGATTTGTATGTGCCTTAACATTTGCTCTGAGTTATTCATTCACCATTTGTATGTTTGTCTTTTGTATGGTTTAATTGCTTTGCGTAGGGACAAGCAAAGGTTTGGTTTGGGGGAGTTTGATGTATCACTTTTATATACACTTTTATAACTCTTTTCATGTTGTTTTATATACCGTTTTCGTGCCTATTATATCATTTATATGCCTTTATTTGTGAATGTCGATATTGCCGCTTCTTTATGTTTTAATGCAGAAATGACGCATTATGAGGTGAATCAAGTTAAGATGAGCATTGCGGTTATGGCATAGTAGAATACACTAGGCATGGCACGAGAAACGAGGAGACTTGAAGACGAAAAGAGAAGTTAAGACGAAATCAAGCATGCAGGACTTGATTCCTCGATCGAGTAGAGGAAGGCTCGATCGAGCAATGGTCCCCGATCGAGTATGATGAGGCTCGATTGAGGATCCTTTCTGTTGGTCTTATTTTCGTATTTTCCTAAAACACGTCTTGTTTGTAATATATATTCTAAACTCGTAGGGTTTATGTTTTACGCTTTTATTACTTTTCGACGGCTGGAAAAATAGTTTAGCTTTCATACTTTGTTCTTTAATCTTTCCTCATTAATTACTAAGGTACTAATCGTTCTTCATAATTTATTTATCAAGTTTTATGCTTTTAATTCATTATTGTTATTTCAGGTCTTCAATTATGTTGTTATCAACCGTTATTGTTGTTGTTTAATTCAATATGAGTAGCTAATCATTCATCTAGGATGAAGGGGATCTAGGTTGATTAAAAAGGGGTTACTGAATTGATTGTTAGTAATATCGCATGAATTATCGTTTGATTATTGTTCTTATTCTAATTATTTGATTTAGGCTTGAATTGATAATTAGTGTAGCGAATTAATACTTTCACCGACATGGTTATAATTAATATAGGATGCGATAATCAAATAGATTATGTTTAATATTAGCGATTGCATGTTAGACTTAATCTAAAGGACATAATAGAATTAATCAATCTTGTGACCTTAGATAATTTGATTGACCTAACAATTAATTAAGATAAACCCCATATAATTGACCTAGTGAACCGGAATTCTAGACTCTTTAATATTATTGTTAATCATCTTTTAATTACTTGCTATCAGTTGATAGAAAACAAACAAACCAAAACCCCCATAAATTGTTACCTTTAAAACACTTTAAATATTAGCAAACTGATTATTACCGCCTCCTTGTGGATTCGATACCTGTCTTACCACTAACTATTTTGTTAGTACTGAGATAGATTTACTTTGATTAGGTGATACGACTTAGCCTTATCAATACGCTATACATAGTGCCGTGGAGGTAGTGGTGATACGCTACACAACCGATGGCGGCAGACGCTCCATCAGCTAGAGGCAATTCTTATACGCTCTAGCGGCGTTAGCTCCATTCGATATGCTTTGATGATAGCTTTGTGCCTTATGTTGTTGTGGATCGTGTGATACTTAATTGCATCCCTATAAGGTTGAGTAAGTTATAGTAAGTTGTATTGAGTTCTCATGAGAATAGATGGTCTCACATGTTTACTGGTTTTACATTTCAATTTTTATTGATTGTTGGTTATATTCAATTGTTGTATATATCACTGAGAGATCATCTAGTTACTCCCGACTGATTGTCGACCCCTCATTCTCAGGTTGTTCAGGTTGAATGCTCGTCGTTGTTTGGATGATGTTGTTTGGGATGCATCGAGGGGCGAGACGAATAATAAATTAAGAGTTTATTTTTATTTTTTGAGAACCTTGAATAATGTACTAGATTTGGTTTTGGTTTTAGTATCGATCCGGATTTGGTCAGGTGTTTCCGCCACCTTGACCCTATTATCATTGTTATACTCTGATAAATCTTTTAATATACGTTCTTCCTTTGTTTTATAATCCGTGTTGTTACAATGTTTGCATATTTATGCAATGTCTTTTGTAGAGCTAAGGAAGATTACATTTTCTATGTAAGTTATTTGTTTCGTAAAATTTGAAATTTTATGATTATTATTGACGTGACTTTTGTACTTACAAGAACACTATGTATTAACACAAATTCCCATTTAAAACGGGTATATCCTTTCTTACCTTTGAGACAGGTTAAGTATTATACATAAGACAAAATTAAAATGCATTGTGATTAACAAATGGTTTATCTTATCTATGGTTTTTCCGTCATAAGAAAGACTTACTGATGTATTAATCCCACCTCCCTAACTCCCTAAGTGATACCTCACTTTTGTACATCATTGACTAAAATCGATAGGTTAGATTTGGCTTAAATTACCGTAAGCAATGCCCCTTTAATCGGCTAGCATTTTGTATGATGTATGATTGTTAGTTGACTAATAGGATGGTTTTAGGTGATAAACATGGTTTGGAGAAGCCATTAACGTGGTTTAGATGTCTAATAATTGAACAATACTTGATCATAATAATTGAGTGTTATCACAATATTGTAATTCGTAAGTGGTATGTGCTTCATTTGTATCTTATAGTACTCCAATGCGATTTTCGAGTGAATATATTTTTCCCTATATTGTTACCCGTTGAAGTAACATATTTTACTTTTTCTCTCGAAAAAAGTACTGCCTCATATTGTCTAACATCTTTCACCTTTTCCAACCGTGTCAATCACGCACGGCCCCATCACATGCGACACCCCGTGTCGTTCTCATCACTGTATCACACATGTCAAACAATAACTTAGGCGCGTGGCCTAATTGCAACCGTGTAGCTCACGGCCCCTTCACACACACAACACAATGGTGTCTTTCTCATTTTTGTTTATGCATGTCATCAGGACGACCACGGCGCTTCTACTTCCCCGTGCGTGGTCTACCATTTCCTCGGGTCTACAACCGCAGTTGTGCCTGGCCTGCCAATGTCTCAAGCAAGTTGCCCCGCAGGCGACCAACACAATATAAAAATCCACTAACGTACAACTCATATTAATATCAACCAAAATTAATAACAGAAACTCCTAATCACAGAATAAGCTCGGTATAAGACCGTCACATCATAGTATAATGCTCAAAGGCTCAGTATAAACATCGCTATCACATCTTTTACTCAGTATTGGTGTAACACCCCCATATACCAAAGTGCCTTACCAAGGACCACCTTAGCATATAAGGGTGCTACCATCTCGGTTGCCCGAGGTAGTACGCATCATAGAAACAATAAAGAAACAATTTAATTAAAAGAATGTGATAAAGTTACAAGTCTCAAAACAACTCCAAGAGCAGCTGAAATAAATGTCATAAGATAAACTAATGTCGGCTAAACAACGTGACAACTCAGTGAAGACAACGCCCATCTACGCACTGCAACTATCCCGTCAATCATCAACCATCATCACCTGCTAAGCCAATTACTCACCATCCCCGAATAGATCACCACAGTTTTAAAAAAACATAAAACGGGGTCAGTCAACTATACAACTAAATCAACATACGCAGCAGAAACAAAAAAACAATACAATAGCCGATCTCTAGCTCCAACAATCATCCGTCATTGACTACACACTAAAGTGTGTAGCCCTGCTAGGTTACTCATCGCAACAGGTAACCCACACCGTCAGTGGGGGACCGTAGCCTTGCCCACCAAATTCCCGCTCATCGCAATGAGCGATCCCATCTCCTTGATGAGCACATCCCCCTTGTGACAGGAGTCACAAGAGGCAAACATGGGTATGGAACCATCTCCCGACGTAGTTCAACAACAATCGTCCAACACCACCCAATCTCCAATAATTCCAACAACAATTACATGCCAACAATCAACAGAAGCAATCAATTAAATTATAAAGCCAACTGAGTAGGGAAACCCTACCTTATTTGCAATCCATAAACACAGCAACAAAACTCAGAAAGGCTCCTCTATGAAATTGTCACCTATACATACATCACATAATCAAAATCTACCCTAAACCCTCAATAAATCTGATTAGGGTTTAATAACGACAACAATATGACCATAAGACAAAGTACGATGCTTACCGATGAATCGACCCAAAAGAAAGATGTAAAAACCCCTTGAATCCGGCTTAGCAGTGATTAGAATGATTAGAGAAGATATATATAGTTTAGGTTTTTGAAAGAAAGCTTAATAAATGATTAGAAACTGGTGAAACATCTTTATATACATATCTAATTATTATAATCAAAACCGCGGAATAAACCCCCGTGAGACCGGCAACTCGACTGAGTACGGAATGTACTTAACCGAGTTAGCCCAACTCGACCAAGTCACAGCCTACTCGATCAAGTTTTGATGTTCCAGAACCTAACCACTACACACGCGACAGCCAACTCGGCCGAGTGAACCCTACTCGGTCGAGTTACCCATGACCAGAAACCTGTTGTATTACAACCGGCTCACTATAACTCAGTATAACACCGCTGCAACATCAACTACTGTAATAAAACTCAATATAGCAACCATCCCAGCAATCATACTCATTCATACAAAACAATTAAGCATTTAACAGGAGTTGAGTAGGGAAACTACCTCAAAAGCA